>NC_140230.1:837500-942500 GCF_951802725.1 Rutilus rutilus | reverse complement strand
GAAGAGCTACAGGAGAAGAGTTACAGGAGAAGAGCTACAGGAGAAGAGTTACAGGAGAAGATCTACAGGAGAGGAGCTACAGGAGAATAGTTACAGGAAAAGAGCTACAGGAGAAGAGTTACAGGAGAAGATCTACAGGAGAAGAGTTACAGGAGAAGATCTACAGGAGAAGAGCTACAGGAGAATAGTTACAGGAAAAGAGCTACAGGAGAAGAGTTACAGGAGAAGATCTACAGGAGAGGAGCTACAGGAGAAGTGCTACAGGAGAGGAGCTACAGGAGAGGAGCTACAGGAGAAGATTTACAGGAGAAGAGCTACAGGAGAAGAGCTACAGGAGAAGAGCTACAGGAGAAGAGTTACAGGAGAAGAGCTACAGAAGAAGATCTACAGGAGAAGAGCTACAGGAGAAGAGCTACAGGAGAAGAGTTAGAGGAGAAGAGCTACAGGAGAAGATCTACAGGAGAAGAGCTACAGGAGAAGAGCTACAGGAGAGGAGCTACAGGAGAAGAATTACAGGAGAAGAGCTACAGGAGAAGAGCTACAGGAGAAGATCTACAGGAGAAGAGTTACAGGAGAAGAGCTACAGGAGAAGAGCTACAGGAGAAGAGTTACAGGAGAAGAGCTACAGAAGAAGATCTACAGGAGAAGAGCTACAGGAGAAGAGCTACAGGAGAAGAGTTAGAGGAGAAGAGCTACAGGAGAAGATCTACAGGAGAAGAGCTACAGGAGAAGAGCTACAGGAGAGGAGCTACAGGAGAAGATTTACAGGAGAAGAGCTACAGGAGAAGAGCTACAGGAGAAGAGCTACAGGAGAAGAGTTACAGGAGAAGAGCTACAGAAGAAGATCTACAGGAGAAGAGCTACAGGAGAAGAGCTACAGGAGAAGAGTTAGAGGAGAAGAGCTACAGGAGAAGATCTACAGGAGAAGAGCTACAGGAGAAGAGCTACAGGAGAGGAGCTACAGGAGAAGAATTACAGGAGAAGAGCTACAGGAGAAGAGCTACAGGAGAAGATCTACAGGAGAGGAGCTACAGGAGAAGAGTTACAGGAGAAGAGCTACAGGAGAAGAGTTACAGGAGAAGAGCTACAGGAGAAGAGTTACAGGAGAAGATCTACAAGAGAGGAGCTACAGGAGAAGAGTTACAGGAGAAGATCTACAAGAGAAGAGCTACAGGAGAAGAGTTACAGGAGAAGATCTACAGGAGAAGAGCTACAGGAGAATAGTTACAGGAGAAGATCTACAGGAGAAGAGCTACAGGAGAAGAGTTACAGGAGAAGATCTACAGGAGAAGAGTTACAGGAGAAGATCTACAGGAGAAGAGCTACAGGAGAAGAGCTACAGGAGAAGATCTACAGGAGAGGAGCTACAGAAGAAGAGTTACAGGAGAAGAGCTACAGGAGAGGAGCTACAGGAGAAGAGTTACAGGAGAAGAGCTACAGGAGAAGAGTTATAGGAGAAGAGCTACAGGAGAAGAGTTACAGGAGAATATCTACAGGAGAGGAGCTACAGGAGAAGATCTACAGGAGATGAGCTACAGGAGAAGATCTACAGGAGAAGAGCTACAGGAGAAGATCTACAGGAGATGAGCTACAGGAGAAGATCTACAGGAGAAGATCTACAGGAGATGAGTTACAGGAGAAGATCTACAGGAGAGGAGCTACAGGAGAAGAGCTACAGAAGAAGATCTACAGGAGAAGAGTTACAGGAGATCTACAGGAGAAGAGCTACAGGAGAAGAGTTAAAGGAGAAGAGTTACAGGAGAAGATCTACAGGAGAGGAGCTACAGGAGAAGAGCTACAGGAGAAGAGCTACAGGAGAAGAGCTACAGGAGAGGAGCTACAGGAGAAGATCTACAGGAGAAGAGCTACAGGAGAAGAGTTACAGGAGAAGAGCTACAGGAGAAGATCTACAGAAGAGCTACAGCAGAAGAGCTACAGGAGAAGAGCTACAGGAGAAGAGTTACAGGAGAGGAGCTACAGGAGAAGAGCTACAGGAGAAGAGCTACAGGAGAAGAGCTACAGGAGAAGAGCTACAGGAGAAGAGCTACAGGAGAAGATCTACAGGAGAAGAGCTACAGGAGAAGATCTACAGAAGAGCTACAGCAGAAGAGCTACAGGAGAAGAGCTACAGGAGAAGAGTTACAGGAGAGGAGCTACAGGAGAAGAGCTACAGGAGAAGAGCTACAGGAGAGGAGCTACAGGAGAAGAGCTACAGGAGAAGAGCTACAGGAGAAGAGTTACAGGAGAGGAGCTACAGGAGAAGAGCTACAGGAGAAGAGCTACAGGAGAAGAGCTACAGGAGAGGAGCTACAGGAGAAGAGCTACAGGAGAAGAGCTACAGGAGAAGAGCTACAGGAGAAGAGCTACAGGAGAAGAGTTACAGGAGAGGAGCTACAAGAGAAGAGCTACAGGAGAAGAGTTACAGGAGATCTACAAGAGAAGAGCTACAGGAGAAGAGCTACAGGAGAAGAGTTACAGGAGAAGAGTTACAGGAGAGGAGCTACAGGAGAGGAGCTACAGGAGAAGATCTACAGGAGAAGAGCTACAGGAGAAGAGTTACAGGAGAAGAGCTACAGGAGAAGATCTACAGGAGAAGAGCTACAGGAGAAGAGCTACAGGAGAAGAGCTACAGGAGAGGAGCTACAGGAGAAGAGTTACAGGAGAGGAGTTACAGGAGAAGAGCTACAGGAGAAGAGCTACAGGAGAAGAGCTACAGGAGAGGAGCTACAGGAGAAGAGCTACAGGAGAAGAGCTACAGGAGAGGAGCTACAGGAGAAGAGCTACAGGAGAAGAGCTACAGGAGAAGAGCTACAGGAGAAGATCTATAGGAGAAGAGCTACAGGAGAAGAGCTACAGGAGAAGAGCTACAGGAGAAGAGCTACAGGAGAAGATCTATAGGAGAAGAGCTACAGGAGAAGAGCTACAGGAGAAGAGCTACAGGAGAAGAGCTACAGGAGAAGAGCTACAGGAGAAGATCTATAGGAGAAGATCTATAGGAGAAGAGCTACAGGAGAAGAGCTACAGGAGAAGAGCTACAGGAGAAGAGCTGATGCTCACCTGGACTGAGACTGACGGCACCGGCAGGCCGTTCATCTCCGCTATCAGCGCACACTGGGGGAGAGAAGGGAATGGAGAACTGAGCACAGCTCAATCACACTGTGTGCTCAGCAGACTCACAGAACGTGTGTGCACTATATACTGAGACAAAACTGTTCCTGCAAGTTCAGTAAATTTGACAAAACCTTGTTGGAGACGTCCAACAAAAAATGATTGATAAAGTAATTGTTTTAAGGTCAGGGTTTGATTCATTCTGAAGACATTAGGGTGGATTATTTATAAAAGAATTCTATTTTAAAAAATATAATAAATATAGACAAATATAGCTCTCAAACTGAGCTACATATAACAAAACCTCTCAGGGACATTAAGGATGTCCTCATTTTGGAAAAAAAGATATTATAATATAATAAAATTCATTATTTTATGTAAAAGTAATAGACGTCTACGGTGTGTCTTCATCTGTGTGACTGTGTGTGAAAGATTGATAAATAAAGTGTGTTCAGTGTGTCTCACTGTAGCCTGCAGGCATTAGCATTAGCATTAGCATATAGAGTTATATAGTGTGTTTGTACCGAGAGCTGGTCGAGCTGAGACGAGACGACAGCGGTCACACTGAGCTCTTCTTCTGTCTCGGCCCTCGGCACGATATCTGCACAAACACACACACAAACACACGTTCAGATCGAGAACAGGACACACACTTTCTGGAATATAAGTTCATTTTTAATCAACTGAAATGAGCTCCAACTTATATCATGCAAAGCACGCAGAAATATATCAGATCCAGCATTACTAACATCACATCTGACTCCTGCAACCAGACGTCCAGTCACACAGACACACGTTAACATTTTGTGCCCATGTGAAGCTCAAAGCCATTTCTGTAAATGAGTTAATATCGGTCAACACAACAGTCAGTTATTAGTGGTTCAGAACTGACTGGTTCCTACAGAAATGTTTTATCTTGTGGTTTCAGTTTTTATATTTCCTGACATTCAACTTTAACAAAAGGTTTCAGTTTCGCTTTAAATTCGTTTAGGCTTGGTGTTTATTATAAGTGCTGTTTATGATAAATCCCCCTATGATTTATGTTTATTTTAGATTTAGATTAGTTTACTTTTTCTGTATACCATTAAATTTTAACAATTTTAAAGTCCCCCTGTGGTGAAACTTTTAATGTTGTTTATGTGTCTATGTGGTGTTTTTAATCTGCTTTAAGACAAAGCATGTGTAAGTTCATAAGTCGACACCATTGCTGAGTATTTCCTCCTTAAAACTGCAGTGAACCAAAGACAGTCTCAAACACACGCTTTGAAATCGCTGGTGTTTCTGACGTCACAAACTACCTTGTAACCAATCAGATCAACGTGTGATCGTCAACCAGTGGATCTCTGAGCTGAGTGAGTGAGTGGAGGCGGGGCTCATTTGCATATTCCTAGAACCGCGCATACTAAATGAGGCAACGGTGTCGAGTTACATTCCCATTCAAGAAAAATAAAAATAAACTAATTTTCGCTCATTCTCAAGCAATTTTGACATATTCAGCTGTGACTTTTCTCCTTAAACTGTGTCAATCTGGACTCTATGGTTATGATAATACTGGTATAATATTGCTGTGATATTCTCTCCTGACCACTCGGCCACGGTTACATTAGCAGTGAAGATGCACTGATTCAAAGGTGGAAGTATTCTGCTAAAGTATTAGGTTAAACACATGAAGAAAGTAAAATGCTCATAGACAAAAGCCCACAGGCTCTGCTTCGATCAGGCATTGAGTTTGGTATCAGTCTGAGCTTTATTCGTCTGATAACCCTGTGTGTGTGTGTGTGTGGAACACTACCTTGTGTTTTGGTGGCCTCGCGGATGAGCTTCTGCAGCCGCTTCATCTCGGTGTCCAGCTCCTCGTAGTTCAGCTCTCGGGCCTCCACTTTAGGTGCGCTGAAGAAGGACGGGTCGGTTCCCATGTACGAGCAGTGGAGACGTCCATCAGAGCTCAGCGTCACCACCACACCCTTCAGCTCCCTCACACACACACACACACACACACATGTAACCACAGCAATACAGATAGCAGCTAGCATGTACATGCTGTGTTCACTCCTATGGTGTCGCAAATTAATATTTATATGCACAAATATTCCATGTAGTCTCTCTATTAATATGAGCCTGTGAAAACTTGTATGCATGTCAGAAACATGTGGTTTAAAACATTTTAAATTAAATACAGTGTCAGATTGGTGGCGATCAAACACGATGCCAGACTAATAATCCGTTCTGAATAGTTTTGCCTATCCACTTTTTAGCTCTGACGTGAATTATGGGAGTATCGTCCATTAAACTGTAAGATACTGCCAATAAAAATAAAATAAAAGTTTGTTTACATACTAGTGTATGTGTGTGTACTGTGTATAATTATTTTGTATATAAATACACACACATGCACATATTTAAGAAAATTTTATTTATATTTATATATAATATAAATGATATATAAATATATATACACAGTATATACATGCAAATATTTCTTAAATATATACATGCATGTGTAATCAACAGTATTTTTTTGTTAATCTTTTATCATATGTCTTGGAGTATCACAATAATATGGTATCGTGAGTTCAGAATCGTGACATGAGGGAATCGTTACACACCTACTTTGTACTGTAATTGTACGACTTGTTCAGTCCAACTAACGGATTAGAAGTATTTGTAGTGCAATCTTATTATTTGAGGTGATTTGTTTCAGTGTGTTTGAGTGGACGGTCCCCGAACCGAAAGTGCGGCACATCCATTTAAACACAGCAGACATGTTTGGGCAAAGGAGGATCCTGGCATTCTGGTTTGGGTTGCCTCTGCTAACTAACACCCTTTGATGGAGTTTATTTGGACCAGTGTTTTCTCCTCCCCTGATAAGCCCATCTGTTCTGCTACCCTAACTATGCGTGTTATTATTAATCTTAAATACAGTGAAGTTTGAGAAAGCGTGTGTGCTGGAGATGTGAAGCGAGACTCATTTCAGAGGTGCTGAGAGATACTGTGAGAGAGCGTGACCCGTGCGGGACGGACACACACACACACACACACGCTGCACAGGCGTATCTGTTACCAGTCGCATGAGAACTACTCTGAGCACACCGTCCCACACACACTGAGCGCTTCAGAGACACAGAGCTGAGGACATCAGTCCTGGTTCCTCACTGCTGTCCTCTAGTTTTTTACAGATTGGAGGAACATGTTTATTCATGACATGAAGGTTTACCGCCTTTAAAATTCTTTAGTATTCATTGATTAGTATCAGCATCTATTATCTCTTCATGTATTCCAGCGCTCCATTGTGGACAACAAAACAAGCCAGTTTCAGTATCCGTATGCTGTTCGGCACGCACCCTCACAGAATGTCTAACAGACAGCAGACAAACGGCTAGTAGTGACATCAGCGGCAATCCACCTGTCAATCAAGTGACCACGGCCTTAATTATGCACAACTTTAGGGCTTAATATAATTTAAACATATGAGTTATAAAAAAATTCACCTCCCTCACAGTTTTCATGAAGAGCAAAATTAGCGATATAGACCAAAACCACTTTTAGCACCAGACTGTAAACATGTTTATTTCTGCTGTAAAGTTGGGCATTTTAACATGGACGTCTATGGGACTGAGTCTCTTCTGCAGCCGGCCTCTACTGGCCAGTGGATGAACTGCAGTTTAAGTCACTTCTGTGTTGATTCAAGAGAGAGAACGGAAGGTTGCCGCTTGGCTACACCACAAGAAACGGCAGCAATTAGATCGTCCCATTGAACAACGCTCGCTGACGGTGATGACTGTCAGGTGTTTCTATGAAGAATGCAGGTTAAAGGTGGGGTAAGTCGTTTTTGAAATATGCTGTTTGGAAGTTAGTCGGACCGACACAACAACAAACGTGCAGCCAGTCAGCAGTAGGGGGTGTATGACGGTGGAGGAGAGAGAACGATCAAGAGGGAGATTTGAAGAAAGATTGCAGAAATAGAGATGAGACACAGTAGAAAAGAGAAAAGCTCATAAGAATATCACTGGAAAATAATGGGTTATGTCTGAGCAAGAGCTTTAGGACCCATGTTAATATTAACACGGAACACTGAGGAACACTGAGGGACACTGAGGACCACTGAGGGACACTGAGGGACACTGAGGACCACTGAGGACCACTGAGGAACACTGAGGACCACTGAGGAACACTGAGGAACACTGAGGGACACTGAGGACCACTGAGGACCACTGAGGGACACTGAGGGACACTGAGGACCACTGAGGGACACTGAGGAACACTGAGGAACACTGAGGGACACTGAGGACCACTGAGGACCACTGAGGAACACTGAGGGACACTGAGGGACACTGAGGGACACTGAGGGACACTGAGGACCACTGAGGACCACTGAGGACCACTGAGGAACACTGAGGACCACTGAGGGACACTGAGGGACACTGAGGACCACTGAGGACCACTGAGGGACACTGAGGGACACTGAGGGACACTGAGGACCACTGAGGAACACTGAGGAACACTGAGGAACACTGAGGAACACTGAGGGACACTGAGGACCACTGAGGACCACTGAGGAACACTGAGGGACACTGAGGGACACTGAGGGACACTGAGAAACACTGAGGAACACTGAGAAACACTGAGGAACACGTGAGGAACACTGAGGAACACTGAGGAACACTGAGGACCACTGAGGACCACTGAGGAACACTGAGAAACACTGAGAAACACTGAGGAAAACGTGAGGACCACTGAGGACCACGTGAGGAACACTGAGGAACACTGAGGAACACTGAGGACCACTGAGGGACACTGAGGACCACTGAGGACCACTGAGGGACACTGAGGGACACTGAGGACCACTGAGGAACACTGAGGAACACTGAGGAACACGTGAGGGACACTGAGGGACACTGAGGACCACTGAGGAACACTGAGGAACACGTGAGGAACACTGAGGAACACTGAGGACCACTGAGGAACACTGAGGAACATGTGAGGACCACTGAGGACCACGTGAGGACCACTGAGGACCACTGAGGACCACTGAGGAACACGTGAGGACCACTGAGGAACACTGAGGACGACCACTGAGGAACACTGAGGAACACTGAGGACGACCACTGAGGAACACTGAGGAACACGGAGGACGACCACTGAGGAACACTGAGGACCACTGAGGACCACTGAGGAGCACTGAGGACGACCACTGAGGACGAACACTGAGGAACACTGAGGACCACTGAGGAACACTGAGGAACACTGAGGACCACTGAGGACCACTGAGGGACACTGAGGTACACTGAGGGACACTGAGGACCACTGAGGAACACGTATGGACCACTGAGGAACACTGAGGACCACTGAGGACCACTGAGGAACACTGAGGACCACTGAGGACCACTGAGGGACACTGAGGACCACAGAGGACCACTGAGGGACAGTGAGGACCACTGAGGAACACTGAGGACCACTGAGGGACACTGAGGACCACTGAGGAACACTGAGGAACACTGAGGACCAGTGAGGGACACTGAGGGACACTGAGGGACATTGAGGACCACTGAGGAACACTGAGGAACACTGAGGAACATGTGAGGACCACTGAGGGACACTGAGAAACACTGAGGAACACTGAGAAACACTGAGGAACGCGTGAGGAACACTGAGGAACACTGAGGAACACTGAGGACCACTGAGGACCACTGAGGAACACTGAGAAACACTGAGAAACACTGAGAAACACTGAGGAAAACGTGAGGACCACTGAGGACCACGTGAGGAACACTGAGGAACACTGAGGAACACTGAGGACCACTGAGGGACACTGAGGACCACTGAGGACCACTGAGGGACACTGAGGGACACTGAGGACCACTGAGGAACACTGAGGAACACTGAGGAACACGTGAGGGACACTGAGGGACACTGAGGACCACTGAGGACCACTGAGGAACACTGAGGAACACGTGAGGAACACTGAGGAACACTGAGGACCACTGAGGAACACTGAGGAACATGTGAGGACCACTGAGGACCACGTGAGGACCACTGAGGACCACTGAGGACCACTGAGGAACACGTGAGGACCACTGAGGAACACTGAGGACGACCACTGAGGAACACTGAGGAACACTGAGGACGACCACTGAGGAACACTGAGGAACACGGAGGACGACCACTGAGGAACACTGAGGACCACTGAGGACCACTGAGGAGCACTGAGGACGACCACTGAGGACGAACACTGAGGAACACTGAGGAACACTGAGGACCACTGAGGACCACTGAGGGACACTGAGGTACACTGAGGGACACTGAGGACCACTGAGGAACACGTATGGACCACTGAGGAACACTGAGGACCACTGAGGACCACTGAGGAACACTGAGGACCACTGAGGACCACTGAGGGACACTGAGGACCACAGAGGACCACTGAGGGACAGTGAGGACCACTGAGGAACACTGAGGACCACTGAGGGACACTGAGGACCACTGAGGAACACTGAGGAACACTGAGGACCAGTGAGGGACACTGAGGGACACTGAGGGACATTGAGGACCACTGAGGAACACTGAGGAACACTGAGGAACATGTGAGGACCACTGAGGAACACTGAGGACCACTGAGGAACACTGAGGACCACTGAGGAACACTGAGGGACACTGAGGACCACTGAGGAACACTGAGGGACACTGAGGAACACTGAGGGACACTGAGGGACACTGAGGAACACTGAGGACCACTGAGGACCACTGAGGACCACTGAGGACCACTGAGGAACACTGAGGACCACTGAGGAACACTGAGGACCACTGAGGACCACTGAGGGACACTGAGGGACACTGAGGACCACTGAGGGACACTGAGGACCACTGAGGAACACTGAGGAACACTGAGGGACACTGAGGACCACTGAGGACCACTGAGGACCACTGAGGGACACTGAGGGACACTGAGGGACACTGAGAAACACTGAGGAACACTGAGAAACACTGAGGAACACGTGAGGAACACTGAGGAACACTGAGGAACACTGAGGACCACTGAGGACCACTGAGGAACACTGAGAAACACTGAGAAACACTGAGGAAAACGTGAGGACCACTGAGGACCACGTGAGGAACACTGAGGAACACTGAGGACCACTGAGGGACACTGAGGACCACTGAGGACCACTGAGGGACACTGAGGACCACTGAGGACCACTGAGGAACACTGAGGAACACGTGAGGGACACTGAGGGACACTGAGGACCACTGAGGAACACTGAGGAACACGTGAGGAACACTGAGGAACACTGAGGACCACTGAGGAACACTGAGGAACATGTGAGGACCACTGAGGACCACGTGAGGACCACTGAGGACCACTGAGGACCACTGAGGACCACTGAGGAACACGTGAGGACCACTGAGGAACACTGAGGACGACCACTGAGGAACACTGAGGAACACTGAGGACGACCACTGAGGAACACTGAGGAACACGGAGGACGACCACTGAGGAACACTGAGGACCACTGAGGACCACTGAGGAGCACTGAGGACGACCACTGAGGACGAACACTGAGGAACACTGAGGACCACTGAGGAACACTGAGGAACACTGAGGACCACTGAGGACCACTGAGGGACACTGAGGTACACTGAGGGACACTGAGGACCACTGAGGAACACGTATGGACCACTGAGGAACACTGAGGACCACAGAGGACCACTGAGGGACAGTGAGGACCACTGAGGAAGACTGAGGACCACTGAGGGACACTGAGGACCACTGAGGAACACTGAGGAACACTGAGGACCACTGAGGGACACTGAGGGACACTGAGGGACATTGAGGACCACTGAGGAACACTGAGGAACACTGAGGAACACTGAGGACCACTGAGGACCACTGAGGGACACTGAGGACCACAGAGGACCACTGAGGGACAGTGAGGACCACTGAGGAACACTGAGGACCACTGAGGACCACTGAGGACCACTGAGGAACACTGAGGAACACTGAGGACCACTGAGGGACACTGAGGGACACTGAGGGACACTGAGGACCACTGAGGAACACTGAGGAACACTGAGGAACATGTGAGGACCACTGAGGAACACTGAGGACCACTGAGGAACACTGAGGAACACTGAGGAACACTGAGGACCACTGAGGAACACTGAGGGACACTGAGGACCACTGAGGGACAGTGAGGACCACTGAGGAACACTGAGGACCACTGAGGGACACTGAGGGACACTGAGGGACACTGAGGACCACTGAGGAACACTGAGGAACACGTGAGGGCCACTGAGGACCACTGAGGACCACCGCAGACCACTGCGGACCACTGAGGAACACGTGAGGAACACTGAGGAACACTGAGGAACACTGAGGAACACTGCGGAACACTGCGGAACACTGAGGAACACCTGAGGAACACTGAGGACCACTGAGGACCACTGAGGACCACGTGAGGAACACGTCAGGAACACAGAGGAACACGTGAGGAACACTGAGGACCACTGAGGAACACGTGAGGACCACTGAGGACCACTGAGGAACACGTGAGGAACACTGAGGAACACTGAGGACCACTGAGCAACACGTGAGGAACACGGAGGGACACTG
The DNA here is from genome assembly GCF_951802725.1 of Rutilus rutilus. Taxonomy (NCBI): domain Eukaryota; kingdom Metazoa; phylum Chordata; class Actinopteri; order Cypriniformes; family Leuciscidae; genus Rutilus; species Rutilus rutilus. Next base: position 930,784 of record NC_140230.1, on the reverse strand, counting down.
AGGGACACTGAGGGACACTGAGGAACACTGAGGAACACTGAGGAACACGTGAGGAACACTGAGGAACACTGAGGAACACGTGAGGAACACGTGAGGAACACTGAGGAACACTGAGGAACACGTGAGGAACACTGAGGACCACTGAGGAACACTGAGGACCACGTGAGGACCACTGAGGAACACTGAGGAACACTGAGGAACACGTGAGGAACACGTGAGGAATACTGAGGAACACTGAGGAACACGTGAGGAACACTGAGGACCACTGAGGACCAATGAGGAACACTGAGGACCACTGAGGAACACTGAGGACCACTGAGGAACACTGAGGGACACTGAGGACCACAGAGGACCACTGAGGGACAGTTAGGACCACTGAGGAACACTGAGGACCACTGAGGGACACTGAGGACCACTGAGGGACACTGAGGACCACTGAGGACCACTGAGGGACACTGAGGGACATTGAGGACCACTGAGGAACACTGAGGAACATGTGAGGACCACTGAGGAACACTGAGGAACACTGAGGACCACTGAGGACCACTGAGGGACAGTGAGGACCACTGAGGGACAGTGAGGACCACTGAGGGACACTGAGGGACACTGAGGAACACTGAGGAACACGTGAGGAACACTGAGGAACACGTGAGGAACACTGAGGAACACGTGAGGAACACTGAGGAACACGTGAGGAACACTGAGGAACACTGAGGAACACTGAGGACCACTGAGGGACACTGAGGGACACTGAGGGACACTGAGGACCACTGAGGACCACTGAGGAACACTGAGGAACACGTGAGGGCCACTGAGGACCACTGAGGACCACCGCGGACCACTGAGGAACACGTGAGGAACACTGAGGACCACTGAGGACCACTGAGGGACAGTGAGGACCACTGAGGAACACTGAGGACCACTGAGGGACACTGAGGGACACTGAGGGACACTGAGGAACACGTGAGGAACACGTGAGGAACACTGAGGAACACTGAGGAACACTGAGGAACACTGCGGAACACTGAGGAACACGTGAGGAACACTGAGGAATACGTGAGGAACACGTGAGGAACACTGAGGAACACGTGAGGAACACTGAGGGACACTGAAGAACACGTGAGGAACACTGAGGAACACTGAGGAACACGTGAGGAACACTGAGGAACACTGAGGACCACTGAAGAACACTGAGGACCACTGAGGAACACTGAGGAACACTGAGGAACACTGAGGAACACTGAGGAACACTGGGGGACACTGAGGGACACTGAGGACCACTGAGGAATACTGAGGAACACGTGAGGAACACTGAGGACCACTGAGGAACACTGAGGAACACTGAGGAACACGTGAGGAACACTGAGGACCACTGAGGAACACTGAGGAACACTGAGGAACACTGAGGACCACTGAGGAATACTGAGGACCACGTGAGGAACACTGAGGACCACTGAGGAACACTGAGGAACACGTGAGGAACACTGAGTAACACTGAGGAACACTGAGGACCACTGAGGAACACTGAGGAACACTGGGTTTGAGTGTCATTGTGTGTCTGGAGCTACTTTGCTGTTGGCAACTAACAAACAACTCTTGTTTGTAGATAATATTGTGTGCTGTACGTGCATTTTTTGTGCTTCCTTGTCATTCGTTCATCATCAGCACTTTTGTGAAGCATTATTTTTTTAGCACTTCTGCTCTGATAAACAAATGCAACTGAGGCTAGTTAGTGAGAGTCGCCTTGGCGAATGCTAGTGAATACGGTGTTTAGTGTTATTGTTAGTGCCCTCGACTCGCTTTCAGGGGATCGGGGTTCGGGACGACTCGGCTGTTAGGATTGGAGTGTGAGTTTTGGAGGCGGAGCAATGAAGAAGGGGTGTGTTTGTTTGGGTTGATTTCAAACATCAACATTAGCCAACAGCATATTTCAGAAACGGTTTACCCCACCTTTACTGAGATTAAGGCCAGATTAGCGGTCTCTTACGGGAAGTTGGCGACGCGTACGGTCACCGGCACACAGCACAGCTGAGCCGCCCACTTCAGCGTCGAGTCCTGGTACACCAGCAGCATGTTGTTATGGTTACACATCAGCACATTGGTGGATCCCTCACACACTGAGGACAGAAGAAGATGAATGAGTGTGTGAAGGATTACACACTCACAGACACACACACTCACACACTGAGGACAGAAGAAGATGAGTGAGTGTGTGAAGGGGGAAGTGTGTTCAGATGCTCTGTGGTCTCTGGGACTCACATGAAGTCAATGATGAACTGCAGACACTTACACACACCAGCAGACCTCCAGCTCTCACTATATTACACACACACACTCACAAACACACAAACACACACACACACACACACACACTCACTCACTCACTCACTCACTCACTCACACACTCACACACTCACTCACACACTCACACACTCACTCACTTACCCATTCACACACTTACACACACCAGCAGACCTCCAGCTCTCACTATATTACACACACACACACACACACACACACACACACACCTCTACTTCAGTGGTCAAACACCCAGAATCATCTGTGTGTCAGCTCCCAGTTTAACAGAAGGACCATGAAACTATAAGCATTCTAAAAAAAACTAACTTTGACAAAAAATAGGAAAATAAAATTCTGTCATCATTTGCTATTTTTTGAAGCCTAATAAATGTAAAAAAATATATATAGCTTCCATTTACACTGAAATATTGGATGGCTATATTTACTGTTTAAAATTGGGGGGAAAAGTATTTTTTATCCAGACATCAATCGCTGTACTGGTATCAGTGATACTGACTTTCATTCATACAAATATGCCATTAAACAAGTATTCAAATATATTGTCTTTATGTTGTTTCTACATTAATTTGGATATTAATTGTGAAATTATTACATTATAAAATATATTTAAAAAAGTATAAAAGTTTTTTTAATTGCGATAGGCCTATGTCACGAAAAAATTGAAGACCGGAAGTACGTCTTTTAGTAGGGATACGGCTCTTCCGGTTAGCTTTTTACAATGGCGGAGTCCGATAGATACCGCTGGACCAAATATCTCCGCAACCTGCCTGAAGTCACATATGACGATGTGGTTCGGATGGTAAATGAAAACTCTCAAGTGGAAAAGCGTGAAAGCTGAGGAATGGCTGTCTACGTCCTGACGCAGAGCAACCCGGTACACTACAACAACAGCGGTGGGCTGTTCGTCAGTAAGGTAAACGTTTCTATGGTAACAGGGAGTTGGACCAATCAGCAGACGTTGCTGCTACGCTTAGGATTGTGGGTAGTGTAGTTTTTTTTCATAAGATCGCGGATAAAACATGTTTTTCTTAAAACAGGGTTGATTTCATACGAACTTATAGCTTCTACAGGAGCAAAAACATTCGTTTCACAACCTCATAGCTTGTGGTCAGTCTACCTCGGATGGTTTAGACATTATGGCTGATAATCTAAATCCTTATGGAGAAATACTGTTGACCGGAAGTTCTGAATCCCTACTCCGCGTTCCGGAAGCAGGAAGTGTGACATAGGCCTATTAATCACAGAAAAAATATGTGATTAATCAAGTAAAAAAAGTGAATTGATTGACAGCACTAAATTCTTTACATTAAAGGTGCAAAAGTTCTGAAATGATGTGTCTTTTTTTCACACCACAAAGACCAGCTGTTTTAACAGGGGTGTGAAGAGTTTTATATCAACTGTAATACAAGAAAATACTTAAAAATGAACGTAATGTTTCCGTGTGCCACAGGAGTGTGAGGTGTGTGTCTCACCTGATGCGTAGGGCAAGAAGCAGCTGGGGTTGAACTCCAGTTTCTTCATGAAGCGGATCTGACCGTTGTCCTTCAGGGAGAACAGATTCCTCTCGCCCAGCACGAAGATGGAGGACATCAGAGGAGAAGTGTTGGGGACACAGATATCTAGAGCCTCCTCTCCTAACACCAGTGTCCACTCGGCCTGGACACACACACAGAGTCAGGTACAGAAGCAGACACACACACAACCAGCACACACACACACACTGGACAGGACACACACCATGAGCCTCTTCTCCTAACACCAGTGTCCACTCGGCCTGGACACACGCACATACACACACACACACACACACACACACAGTCAGGTACAGAAGCAGACACACACACACACACGCACACACACACACACACACACCGTGAGCCTCTTCCCGGAGCTCTTGCTCTGCTGATCCGGGTCTGGTCGAGTGTCTGCGTCTGTGGCCACAGCCAGAGTCTCGTACCTGCATTACACACAGCAGAACACGTCACACACACCGATCCAACAAAACACAGAGCAGTCTGAGATTACACGATGCTTCAATATTCACTTAAATCCCTGAAGTGGATGACGGACGTCATTAATGCAGATTGAATGTCGATTTAGTGCTTGTTCTTGGAAAGTGTTTAGTTTCAAAAGAGCGAGAAATTTCTGTTTTGAATTTGCGATACTGAACTCCTCTCGCGGTGATGCTGCGTGTGTTCGAGCAAACGCTTATAGCAGCGAGACACAGCAGTGAACACTCAGAGAGCATGATCAGTACTGGCGATTAGTGTGTGTGTGTGTGTGTGGGTGTGTGTCTGCAACAGATCAAACGCTGTGCTGTGAAATCCCTGACAGTCCTCCAAAGCTTTCAGCAGGTCGTGAGGTGTATTATGAGAAGCAAACGCTCTTCTGTCCATCCCAACAAAACTTTGATGGTTGTAAACGTAAATTCTAGTCTGCAAATAGACAGAGCACAAACGTGAGTGTTTGACACAAAAGAACCAATGACGAATGATCGCACAAACACGTTTGAGCCGCCGCAAAAACCACTGAGGTTTGTTCACATACGTCAAACTCAAATTATTATTATTTTTTATCAGGTTAAATGTTTATTATTAGTCACTCATACGTATTTATCTAAACCTCGCTACTTAAACCGTTGCTTGTGCGCAGCCGGCATGTTTGTAGTTTTTAAACACTTTATTCGTGTTTGTAGTTCTATCATGACAACTCTCACCTTCAGGTCTTTTCTGTCCTTCATTAAATATAGAGCAGTTTCACTCCTGATGCTTTCGTGCCAAAAACGAGCATAACTGATGTCCATCACATTTGCAGATTAATATTTAAAAGTATTTTTTTATTCACACAAACATTTAGATATTTAAAACAAATGAAATTTTGTTTCAGCTAGGTAAGCTGAGTCCATTAAAAGCCCACAGATATTGGTCAGTCGTCCTGCCGTTAACACTTTCTCCCACAAGCGGATGCAATGAGACCCGTTTACCTGTTTGATCATGTGACGATCGGCATAAAGGCTATTACCATATTATTATTGTGAGTATTAGTGTGTGTGTGTGTGTGTGTCTGACCTGTAGCACTCCACCTGTCGTGAGGAGGAGACTGTGATGAAGGAGTCTGTGCGGATACAGTAGCTCAGTGGGCCGGGTAACAGGAATCCAGGCAGAAAGCGTCCGAAACCATAACTCTCCTGCTCAAAGAACATCAGCATCCCATCCATGGACTGGATACAGATGTAGTGATGCCCTGCGCACACACACACACAGGAGAACACACACACACACTCAATAACATCAGTGCAGATAAAGCATGAAGCAGGAGCAAACAGAGGGAGCAATCCCCAAGGCCAGCTGATGTAGTCCTCAGGAAGCGGTAGAGATTCTTCTCTCGACTGGAACTAGCGAGTGTGCTTCTGTGTCTTTCCCAGAGAGTGATTACAGGAGGTGTTACGGACTCTCTCGGCCGGCAGACCTCCACTCACCCAGTAGTCCAGGCGTTTTAAGCCAAAATGGGGGTCAACCGTGAACAAATTGCAACAGAATCAAACTCAACTGATTTTGTATCCTCAATATGTCCTGAGTAAGGAAAAAAAAGCCCCGAAGAATCCCATTAGGGGAAAGTTCCGAAAAAGACCCAAATATATCCTATTAATTCGCCTATTCATTATTTTTCTCACGTGAATAGGGTAAAAAATTTAACCTTTAGATATCACCATGAAAATTACTGAGTTGATTACTTATATCAAGACAAACAAAAAATGTATTACAAGTTTTTTAAAATTGTTTGTTAACATGGACAAACTGTGCATAATCTAATTACAGATGTGCTAATTTGCATAAACACCACAACAGGTCTAAACATTGGGTATAGCCAGGTGAAAATGTCTTGTTGAATCTTGTTGACAAATAACAGTAAAATACTTAATATTAAGGTCTGAATGGAACCCATTTAGGCTACCCATGAGCATTAATACATAGAGGCAGGAAGAAGTACTTTAGAAACCAGCCTTTATTAATTATTATTGCAGAGATTGGGTTTGGGGCTGGGTCCGTGGGAAGCAGAGAGCAATACTACTGTACAGAGACCCGGCCCTGAGGACCTCGGTCAAGCATCCACTGGTCTGCCCTGCTTGTGTTCGCTCACACACTCTCAGGGAAGCAGAGAGCAATACTACTGTACAGAGACCCGGCCCTGAGGACCTCGGTCAGGCATCCACTGGTCTGCCCTGCTTGTGTTCGCTCACACACTCTCAGGGAAGCAGAGAGCAATACTACTGTACAGAGACCCGGCCCTGAGGACCTCGGTCAGGCATCCACTGGTCTGCCCTGCTTGCGTTCGCTCACACACTCTCAGAGAAGCAGAGAGCAATACTACTGTACAGAGACCCGGCCCTGAGGACCTCGGTCAGGCATCCACTGGTCTGCCCTGCTTGTGTTCGCTCACACACTCTCAGGGAAGCAGAGAGCAGCACTACTGTACTGAGACCCGGCCCTGAGGACCTCGGTCAGTCATCCACTGGTCTGCCCTGCTTGTGTTCGCTCACACACTCTCAGGGAAGCAGAGAGCAATACTACTGTACTGAGACCCGGCCCTGAGGACCTCGGTCAGTCATCCACTGGTCTACCCTGCTTGCGTTCGCTCACACACTCTCAGGGAAGCAGAGAGCAATACTACTGTACTGAGACCCGGCCCTGAGGACCTCGGTCAGTCATCCACTGGTCTGCCCTGCTTGCGTTCGCTCACACACTCTCAGGGAAGCAGAGAGCAATACTACTGTACTGAGACCCGGCCCTGAGGACCTCGGTCAGTCATCCACTGGTCTGCCCTGCTTGCGTTCGCTCACACACTCTCAGAGAAGCAGAGAGCAATACTACTGTACTGAGACCCGGCCCTGAGGACCTCGGTCAGGCATCCACTGGTCTACCCTGCTTGCGTTCGCTCACACACTCTCAGAGAAGCAGAGAGCAATACTACTGTACAGAGACCCGGCCCTGAGGACCTCGGTCAGGCATCCACTGGTCTGCCCTGCTTGTGTTCACTCACACACTCTCAGGGAAGCAGAGAGCAATACTACTGTACAGAGACCCGGCCCTGAGGACCTCGGTCAGTCATCCACTGGTCTACCCTGCTTGCGTTCGCTCACACACTCTCAGGGAAGCAGAGAGCAATACTACTGTACTGAGACCCGGCCCTGAGGACCTCGGTCAGTCATCCACTGGTCTACCCTGCTTGCGTTCGCTCACACACTCTCAGGGAAGCAGAGAGCAATACTACTGTACTGAGACCCGGCCCTGAGGACCTCGGTCAGTCATCCACTGGTCTGCCCTGCTTGCGTTCGCTCACACACTCTCAGGGAAGCAGAGAGCAATACTACTGTACAGAGACCCGGCCCTGAGGACCTCGGTCAGTCATCCACTGGTCTGCCCTGCTTGCGTTCGCTCACACACTCTCAGGGAAGCAGAGACCAGCACTACTGTACTGAGACCCGGCCCTGAGGACCTCGGTCAGGCATCCACTGGTCTGCCCTGCTTGCGTTCGCTCACACACTCTCAGGGAAGCAGAGAGCAGCACTACTGTACTGAGACCCGGCCCTGAGGACCTCGGTCAGTCATCCACTGGTCTGCCCTGCTTGCGTTCGCTCACACACTCTCAGGGAAGCAGAGAGCAATACTACTGTACTGAGACCCGGCCCTGAGGACCTCGGTCAGGCATCCACTGGTCTGCCCTGCTTGCGTTCGCTCACACACTCTCAGGGAAGCAGAGAGCAGCACTACTGTACTGAGACCCGGCCCTGAGGACCTCGGTCAGTCATCCACTGGTCTGCTCTGCTTGCGTTCGCTCACACACTCTCAGGGAAGCAGAGACCAGCACTACTGTACTGAGACCCGGCCCTGAGGACCTCGGTCAGGCATCCACTGGTCTGCCCTGCTTGCGTTCGCTCACACACTCTCAGGGAAGCAGAGAGCAATACTACTGTACAGAGACCCGGCCCTGAGGACCTCGGTCAGTCATCCACTGGTCTGCCCTGCTTGCGTTCGCTCACACACTCTCAGGGAAGCAGAGAGCAATACTACTGTACAGAGACCCGGCCCTGAGGACCTCGGTCAGGCATCCACTGGTCTGCCCTGCTTGCGTTCGCTCACACACTCTCAGGGAAGCAGAGAGCAGCACTACTGTACTGAGACCCGGCCCTGAGGACCTCGGTCAGTCATCCACTGGTCTGCCCTGCTTGCGTTCGCTCACACACTCTCAGGGAAGCAGAGAGCAATACTACTGTACAGAGACCCGGCCCTGAGGACCTCGGTCAGTCATCCACTGGTCTGCTCTGCTTGCGTTCGCTCACACACTCTCAGGGAAGCAGAGACCAGCACTACTGTACTGAGACCCGGCCCTGAGGACCTCGGTCAGGCATCCACTGGTCTGCCCTGCTTGCGTTCGCTCACACACTCTCAGGGAAGCAGAGAGCAGCACTACTGTACTGAGACCCGGCCCTGAGGACCTCGGTCAGTCATCCACTGGTCTGCCCTGCTTGCGTTCGCTTACACACTCTCAGGGAAGCAGAGAGCAATACTACTGTACAGAGACCCGGCCCTGAGGACCTCGGTCAGTCATCCACTGGTCTGCCCTGCTTGCGTTCGCTCACACACTCTCAGGGAAGCAGAGAGCAGCACTACCGTACTGAGACCCGGCCCTGAGGACCTCGGTCAGTCATCCACTGGTCTGCCCTGCTTGTGTTCGCTCACACACTCTCAGGGAAGCAGAGAGCAGCACTACTGTACTGAGACCCGGCCCTGAGGACCTCGGTCAGTCATCCACTGGTCTGCCCTGCTTGCGTTTGCTTACACACTCTCAGGGAAGCAGAGAGCAATACTACTGTACAGAGACCCGGCCCTGAGGACCTCGGTCAGTCATCCACTGGTCTGCCCTGCTTGCGTTCGCTCACACACTCTCAGGGAAGCAGAGAGCAGCACTACCGTACTGAGACCCGGCCCTGAGGACCTCGGTCAGTCATCCACTGGTCTGCCCTGCTTGCGTTCGCTCACACACTCTCAGGGAAGCAGAGAGCAATACTACTGTACAGAGACCCGGCCCTGAGGACCTCGGTCAGTCATCCACTGGTCTGCCCTGCTTGCGTTCGCTCACACACTCTCAGGGAAGCAGAGACCAGCACTACTGTACTGAGACCCGGCCCTGAGGACCTCGGTCAGGCATCCACTGGTCTGCCCTGCTTGCGTTCGCTCACACACTCTCAGGGAAGCAGAGAGCAGCACTACTGTACTGAGACCCGGCCCTGAGGACCTCGGTCAGTCATCCACTGGTCTACCCTGCTTGTGTTCGCTCACACACTCTCAGGGAAGCAGAGAGCAGCACTACTGTACTGAGACCCGGCCCTGAGGACCTTGGTCAGTCATCCACTGGTCTGCCCTGCTTGCGTTCGCTCACACACTCTCAGGGAAGCAGAGAGCAGCACTACTGTACTGAGACCCACCCTGAGGACCTCGGTCAGGCATCCACTGGTCTGCCCTGCTTGCGTTCGCTCACACACTCTCAGGGAAGCAGAGAGCAGCACTACTGTACTGAGACCCACCCTGAGGACCTCGGTCAGGCATCCACTGGTCTGCCCTGCTTGCGTTCGCTCACACACTCTCAGGGAAGCAGAGAGCAGCACTACTGTACTGAGACCCACCCTGAGGACCTCGGTCAGGCATCCACTGGTCTGCCCTGCTTGCGTTCGCTCACACACTCTCAGGGAAGCAGAGAGCAGCACTACTGTACTGAGACCCACCCTGAGGACCTCGGTCAGGCATCCACTGGTCTGCCCTGCTTGCGTTCGCTCACACACTCTCAGGGAAGCAGAGAGCACCACTACTGTACTGAGACCCGGCCCTGAGGACCTCGGTCAGTCATCCACTGGTCTGCTCTGCTTGCGTTCGCTCACACACTCTCAGGGAAGCAGAGAGCAGCACTACTGTACTGAGACCCACCCTGAGGACCTCGGTCAGGCATCCACTGGTCTGCCCTGCTTGCGTTCGCTCACACACTCTCAGGGAAGCAGAGAGCAGCACTACTGTACTGAGACCCACCCTGAGGACCTCGGTCAGGCATCCACTGGTCTGCCCTGCTTGCGTTCGCTCACACACTCTCAGGGAAGCAGAGAGCAGCACTACTGTACTGAGACCCGGCCCTGAGGACCTCGGTCAGTCATCCACTGGTCTGCTCTGCTTGCGTTCGCTCACACACTCTCAGGGAAGCAGAGACCAGCACTACTGTACTGAAACCCGGCCCTGAGGACCTCGGTCAGGCATCCACTGGTCTGCCCTGCTTGCGTTCGCTCACACACTCTCAGGGAAGCAGAGAGCAATACTACTGTACAGAGACCCGGCCCTGAGGACCTCGGTCAGTCATCCACTGGTCTGCCCTGCTTGCGTTCGCTCACACACTCTCAGGGAAGCAGAGAGCAATACTACTGTACTGAGACCCGGCCCTGAGGACCTCGGTCAGTCATCCACTGGTCTGCCCTGCTTGCGTTCGCTTACACACTCTCAGGGAAGCAGAGAGCAATACTACTGTACAGAGACCCGGCCCTGAGGACCTCGGTCAGTCATCCACTGGTCTGCCCTGCTTGCGTTCGCTCACACACTCTCAGGGAAGCAGAGAGCAGCACTACCGTACTGAGACCCGGCCCTGAGGACCTCGGTCAGTCATCCACTGGTCTGCCCTGCTTGTGTTCGCTCACACACTCTCAGGGAAGCAGAGAGCAGCACTACTGTACTGAGACCCGGCCCTGAGGACCTCGGTCAGTCATCCACTGGTCTGCCCTGCTTGCGTTCGCTCACACACTCTCAGGGAAGCAGAGAGCAGCACTACTGTACTGAGACCCGGCCCTGAGGACCTCGGTCAGGCATCCACTGGTCTGCCCTGCTTGTGTTCGCTCACACACTCTCAGGGAAGCAGAGAGCAATACTACTGTACAGAGACCCGGCCCTGAGGACCTCGGTCAGTCATCCACTGGTCTGCCCTGCTTGCGTTCGCTCACACACTCTCAAGGAAGCAGAGAGCAGCACTACTGTACTGAGACCCGGCCCTGAGGACCTCGGTCAGGCATCCACTGGTCTGCCCTGCTTGCGTTCGCTCACACACTCTCAGGGAAGCAGAGAGCAATACTACTGTACAGAGACCCGGCCCTGAGGACCTCGGTCAGTCATCCACTGGTCTGCCCTGCTTGCGTTCGCTCACACACTCTCAGGGAAGCAGAGACCAGCACTACTGTACTGAGACCCGGCCCTGAGGACCTCGGTCAGGCATCCACTGGTCTGCTCTGCTTGCGTTCGCTCACACACTCTCAGGGAAGCAGAGAGCAGCACTACTGTACTGAGACCCGGCCCTGAGGACCTCGGTCAGTCATCCACTGGTCTGCCCTGCTTGTGTTCGCTCACACACTCTCAGGGAAGCAGAGACCAGCACTACTGTACTGAGACCCGGCCCTGAGGACCTCGGTCAGGCATCCACTGGTCTGCCCTGCTTGTGTTCGCTCACACACTCTCAGGGAAGCAGAGAGCAGCACTACCGTACTGAGACCCGGCCCTGAGGACCTCGGTCAGTCATCCACTGGTCTGCCCTGCTTGTGTTCGCTCACACACTCTCAGGGAAGCAGAGAGCAGCACTACTGTACTGAGACCCGGCCCTGAGGACCTCGGTCAGTCATCCACTGGTCTGCCCTGCTTGCGTTTGCTTACACACTCTCAGGGAAGCAGAGAGCAATACTACTGTACAGAGACCCGGCCCTGAGGACCTCGGTCAGTCATCCACTGGTCTGCCCTGCTTGCGTTCGCTCACACACTCTCAGGGAAGCAGAGACCAGCACTACTGTACTGAGACCCGGCCCTGAGGACCTCGGTCAGGCATCCACTGGTCTGCCCTGCTTGTGTTCGCTCACACACTCTCAGGGAAGCAGAGAGCAGCACTACTGTACTGAGATCCGGCCCTGAGGACCTCGGTCAGTCATCCACTGGTCTGCCCTGCTTGCGTTCGCTCACACACTCTCAGGGAAGCAGAGAGCAGCACTACTGTACTGAGACCCGGCCCTGAGGACCTCGGTGAGGCATCCACTGGTCTGCCCTGCTTGCGTTCGCTCACACACTCTCAGGGAAGCAGAGAGCAGCACTACTGTACTGAGACCCGGCCCTGAGGACCTCGGTGAGGCATCCACTGGTCTGCCCTGCTTGTGTTCGCTCACACACTCTCAGGGATGAGCTCACCTCCTCCTGTCTGTTCTCCTTTCCTTACCCTCAGGAACACACCTCACACCACTATATATACATATATATATATATATATATATATATATATATATTTATGATGGTTACATTTATAAATATGATTACAGTTTTAATTACATGTAAAAAAATATATAAATACATAAATAATAATAACAACATCACCACTAAAGACTTAATACTAAGTAATATCTTTTGGTGCATCTTGGTGATTTGATGTGTTGCAATGGCCTTGAAGCAGCTCATCCAGTCAGAACTATATAGTTTATAATAAACAAAGCATCCAATAGAATAGCAGGGCTAACGTAAAAATTCATATGTGCAAATGTCTGGCTTGTTCTGTGATATACTCTTGGCTGTGCTAGAAGTCAAACCTCTGGCTCAATTAAATCAATTATGTTTAAAAGATTTTACCAAATATTTCTTCATCTATTTGTTTCCTATTATGGTATACATAAAGATGGTCAAAACTTCATTAACTCTGAACAAAAGCCTCTTTAACACACTTTGGAAGTTATTTTTAATGCAGGTAACAGGATACAAATATTGTTGGATCTACTTTGAACGGAAAAAGCTGAAAATCTACAGATGCTGTATTAGGCATCATCACATCAGTTCACACTCGTGTGTGTGTGTGTGTGTGTGTGTGTGTGTGTGTGTGTGTGTGTGTGTGTGTGTGTGGCTGATGATCTCCAGCAGAGAGCCTGTGCTGCCCTCAGGTGGCTGATAACAGAACTGCATGACACAGCTAAGTCTAAAATCCTATTAAACAAGCATGTTCCACTATTTTATTTATAGAAGGTTGACTTTAATCAGCTTTCTTCACACAAACAGGAGAGATCTCATCAAGCCACAGAAGCTACGAGCCGATGTTCATCGAGATCCACGAGAAGAACAGTGGGGAACACTTTACAATAAGTTAATTGTTAATTACAGCATTTATTAATTAAGCATTTATTAATCTTAGAGTTCATTTCAGCATTTAATAATACATCATTAAAATCAAAAGCTGTATCTGTTAATATTATTTAATGGACCTGAGCTGACATGAACTAACAATGACCATGAAACGCCTCCATCAAAGATTCAGCCTCTCTAAGCTCCGCCTCTCTGAGAGCTGCTCTGCTGTGATTGGTCAGAAAGCAAATGCTCATTATCATATCTGAATCTCAGCTCTTGATCACAGTGATGCGAACAGTAACGATGGCGTGGGTTTCGCCGTATCAATCTCAGCAAAGTGGACTTGCTTTGTCAGCAGAAAACAGCGTCTTCTCCACATGAACAACACGAACCAAACTCCTCCAGTCTCAGACACACTACAGTGTTTGAGGGCGGGGCTAAGAGACGCTGTTCAGCCAATGAAGATCACAGGCTGGCATTATGCAAATGTGCAACAGGAAGTGAGACTGGAGTTACTGACGACTCGTTTAAGGCAGTTCAGAATTGCTTCTTTCTTTTTGTGCACTTTGATCTTTAAAACTTTGCAGACCTTTTACATTTACGAACAGCTATTTTACTCACTGCATGAAAGGTAAAATCTGTAAAAGCAGAATGTTATCTAATATTGTAAAGTTTGAGGCCTGAACTAAATCCAGTCCATCACACTAACGATCAATTATATCTCACGAGAGAACGTTTCATAAAAGCCACAATTAAACAGCTTAACTCAACTCTATATGCCAGTGAATATTTCTGAATGAGAGGCTAATATTGTGTGTGTAATAAAGATGACTAGGGATGCACCGATATGAAAACTTGGCCGATACCGATAATTTGAAAGCCGAAAGCCGATAACCGATATATTGGCAGATAAATCTATAATTTTTGAGAGCCTGATTGCAAAAACAAAAGTCTCACCATTAAAAGCCATGTTCCCAAACACACAATTATGATGTTCTGTAGCTGATATGACAGACTTGAGCTGCACATGTGGGACGAACATCGAGAATTAGCTTCGGCTAAACTGTTGTAGTATGTAACATGAGTTTATGTAACATACTTGTCCCTATTCAAATAAACTTGAAAACCTGAACTTTATTTTCCATTTTGAAGTGATTTTCAATCATATTTCAAGCACTTCAAACCCATCATGTTGAACATCTGAAGAGTCTCAGCTGAAGGAAATAATACATTATTAATCAGCTTTAATATATTGGCCAAATCTTCTTATCGGGCCGATAACGATAGAATTAAAAATGATCATATATCGGGCGATACGGATATGGTGGCTGATATATCGAGCATCCCTAAAGATGACATCACTGACCTGTCACACCCCCAAACGGGCCATACGTCATGTTGCAAGCTGTCCTCTGCAGGTTGTGTTCATAAACCAATCGCAGCTGATACTGGTCACCGTGTTCAACATTCCCAGCAGTGCCTGAGAAAACCAACAGCAGCAAACACACACACACACACACACGTGAAGATCAGATCACAAGAGGCCTGTAACGATACCCTCATGTCACCATACTCCAAGACATATGATACAAGATTAACAAACAATTACTGTTGATTTACCAGAATAACAATATTCATGATTCTGAAGCTGAAAATACAGAATAATTGTAGATGAATATGCTTGATCTCTTACACTGACTAGATATAATAAAAATAATGTCGGCCACTTTTTACTGGTGACATCAGACATCTGGCATTATCAGGCCCACAAATATTCCCCCACTGCATTATTATGCATTATATTCAACATTATATATAGTAGTTTAATGCAGTACTCACATTAATTTTTATTTTGGGTGAATTATCCACGATACATATTGTTGCATTTTTGTATTGCGATATATTGTTACAGCCCTAGTCAACAATAGCCGCGTTTCCACTGTCGGGCCAGGGCCGGGCCGTGCTAGTGCGTGCCAGGGCCAGTCGCGTTTCCACTGTCAGTTCCGGGGCTTGATCGGGGCTTACTCGGGGCCAACGGCCAGGATTTCTGGCCCGTCGAATACCTTGGGCCAAAGCGGGCCAGCTCGGGCTAGAGGAGTGGTTACCAACAGAGGAGGAGTTTACCGTTGGGAGACGGCAGCGCCGGATGATTCTGTCAGCATTTAAGACTTAAAAATAAAATAATTTAAATCGCGTTCATGTTTGAATGCCTTCTGTTTGTGATGCAAAAGACTATGCGCGCTAGCCGTTACCATAGTAAACATAGTAAACGCTTGAAGATACGCATAGTAAAAAATCAGACCAATCTTAAAGGCTATCACAGTCATGTTTTTATTTTATCTGTCATAGCCTACGTCTCGTCTCTTTAAACCGGACTATCTAAAAATAAAGTAACTTTTTTTTTTCGGGAGCTTCCTCTGTTTCTCTGACTGAAAATATCTGTATGGGAGTCGAGAGAGTGCTAAAGCTCCTCAGGTCGTATGGCATATATTTGTAGAAATGATCATTTTTTCTAAATGTGATGTAAATATGTCCTGTAACTAAGTTACCAGATAAAGAAACAGACGCGACTGAAAAAGTAAGTGTGTCCTCTTTCTTTTGTGAAATAGACCTAACCGTAATTTATTTCTGAGTGACTAATGTGCAATTTTTACATAAATTAATTCATTATGATCAATGTATCACTTTTTATTGTAAACCTGTGGTAAAACATCGATGCTTGGGTTTTAAATATTCAAGTAGCTGCTAAACAAACAAACAAAAAAAAAGCTAGCAAACGGCCGCTTTTATCGTGTTTGTTTTCAACGCTGTTTCCAGTGATTTCTGATTAGTTTTCTTAAAACTTCCATTTGTTGGTGAAATGATGGGTTAGTGTGACGTTGTCCCAGAGAGGCGTGTTACGGGCGTGTTTTAGTGAAGCGCTGTGGAGCTTCTGGCCCGACAGTGGAAACGCATGCCCGGTGCTATTGGCCCGAGGCTATTAGCCCGGCACGGCCCGTTTAAAGCCCTGGCCCGGCCCTGGCCCGACAGTGGAAATGCGGCTAATATAACAGACTTCATGAGCTCAGACCAGCTCGGTAACATTCAAGCCTTTAATTCTGTTCAAGAGATATGCATGGTACCAGGGAGCAGATGTCATAGAGTAAGCTGAGCACACAGGTGTGAGTCTGTGGAGAACCGACCTGACACAGCGTAGACGGACAGCTTCCTGGGGTGCAGCACTGCCAGATGAAGCAGCTCTGAACAACTGAGGAGAGAAGAGTCATGAGGACACAAACAGAGGAACTCATCTCATCAAGTGTTTGAGCACTTCCTGGAACACTGGTGCAAAACATCAGTCATAAACTGTAAGCTTCTGCAATCTTTCTCTCTCCCTCCATCATAAACGAGTGTGTGTGTCGAGCGTCAGGCGAAACACAGTAAACGCTGTCGTGTTCTCTGGCGTTCGGATGCTGGTGTTCGGGAACACACTCGTGTGTGTGAGACGCTTCTGGAGGGAATTACACTTAATCATTCTGATCACACACTTCGACTCCGGCGTTTCAGGAACACCAAACCAACATTAGAGACGCTGCGACGCCATTGGTTCACTGGTTACTCCAGTTATCCAATCACAGCCTCCGCTGAGGGTTTTGTTGCTCATCGAGAGATTTATTCGGTAAATGTGTCCATCATAGTTTATGTGCATGTGTTCTTATCAGAGAATTATCATCAAACACTTCACAAAAAAGCCCCGCTCATCTAAATTGAGTTGAATTTCGTAGGTTGTGTATGTCGTGACATCGGTCGCCTCAACCAGGCTGTCAGACAGTTACCCAGCTGATTAGGGTCTGCAGGGATGTGATGGTGTGAGAGACTCACGAGACGAACTTGCCCAGCTCCACCTGCACGACGGGCTCCGGGAAGCGGACCTCCAGCAGCTGGACATCAGCCTCGCTCAGCTCCTGCGCTTTGGACGGGTGTGGGGAGAAGATGCGCAACATCCCCATGAAGCTGCCCACGACGATCTTATCTGGAGACAGAGAAGAAAGGAGTCTGGCTCAGCATCACACTGATCCCCCAACGCCCTGCACGTCCTCCACTTCTGTCAGGGATGAGGACAGCAGGGAAACTGCACAGAACAGCTCTGGAAGTGGTGAGTTTGAGACCTTTACACAGTGACTGTACGTCTATTCCTCATAGCCTCGTTTTCATCCATATACAATTCAACATGGCATCTAAAGTCATCACAGGTGAGATGAGCTGAACATGTTATCTGAGGGCCACTTCATCACTGTTGATCCCTGTCGTTTTGCTGTATTTGATGTTTGACTCATCTTCATACTCTGGGTTTACTCGCAGTGATGATTGATGGCTCACTGCTAATATATATATAGAGAGATATAGATATTAGAGCAGCACGATTAATCATTACAAGATCTGGATTCAAACACACACATGATCTTATTCCTGAATGACAGTGATTCGCTCTGTCTATTAAACCTTTGACGATCACAGCGAACATTCAGATGTGTGTTCTGGTCCAGAGAGAGCCGTGGTCATGAACAGATGTGAAACAGCTTCACTAACACCACAGTCTCGTTATTTCTGTCTCACAATCACTCAAATAACTCAGAATACAGTAAATCAGCTTTTGAAAGTAACTGTTCAAGGTAATTGAAACAGTAAAGTAACAGTAACGTAACAGTAAAGTTACACCATTACACCAGTAGGTGGAGGCAAGCGGCGGTTACTCCAGAGACTCCTGCAGAAACACTCACTCATCCAGTAATGAAGCAAGTGAAGGCGTTATGAGTGAGTCATTGAGTCATTCATTCAAACCTTTTTTTATATATATAATTCATTCAGATTAATTAAATTAGACTCAAGCAATTAACATTCTGTCAGAACCTCTAGTGAAGGACATGTTATTTTGATTAGTTGTCTATTCAGGATCGTGGGAGAATCATGATCTCTGTTTAAAACTAATAAATCGTGATTCTCAATATATGCAGAATCCTGCAGCTCTAATGCGGTGAATGATGTATATTATGTGAACAAGAGCATGATCATGGCATCATGTTCACAGGCTTCTCACCGCAGGTCGAGCTGTCGTTACAAACACACAACTTTGTGAATGTGTGTTGGAACTATGGCTCTGGAAATGCCTGAAGAACGCTGGTGAGAGAGGAAGCTGTGGCCAGAGGATGGGTTAGGGCGACTCCAGGTTTAGTACTGAATTTAACGACACAAGTGTTTCAGCAGCTCCACGTTTACACTGTACAGTTTTCCAGCTGTGTTTATTTGTAAAGCGCACAGAAATGGGTCGGGTCTCAATCTATATTCAGTATCAGAAGCTGTTCAGATGATCTGGTGTGTGTCCGTGGCTGATCAGATGCTGGAGAGAGTGTGTAACTCACCGTATCCACTGCCACTGTTATCCACGTCCCCGACACACAGACAGCCCTGATCAAACTCCTCCCCCTCGCCCAGCACTGACGCCCACCAATCACGAGCCTTGAACAGAGACATCCTGTAACACACAGCACCAATCACGTCATCACATCTCATGCAGAAACCTCAGGCATAAACACACACACTAACAGTCAAACGCTTCCCTGTCGCTCTGTGGGTCCAGCTCACTCTTCCTCTTCAGCTCACTCTTCATCATACAGTACAGCTCACTCTTCCTCTTCAGCTCACTCTTCATCTTCAGCTCACTCTTCATCAGTACCAGCTTCTCTTCAGCTCACTCTTCATCAGTACAGCTTCTCTTCAGCTCACTCTTCATCATACAGTACAGCTCACTCTTCATCAGTACAGCTCACTCTTCATCAGTACAGCTCACTCTTCAGCTCACTCTTCAGCTCACTCTTCATCAGTATAGCTCACTCTTCAGCTCACTCTTCATCAGTACCAGCTTCTCTTCAGCTCACTCTTCAGCTCACTCTTCATCAGTACAGCTCACTCTTCAGCTCACTCTTCATCAGTACCAGCTTCTCTTCAGCTCACTCTTCATCAGTACAGCTCACTCTTCAGCTCACTCTTCATCAGTACCAGCTTCTCTTCAGCTCACTCTTCATCAGTACAGCTCACTCTTCAGCTCACTCTTCATCAGTACAGCTCACTCTTCATCAGTACCAGCTTCTCTTCAGCTCACTCTTCAGCTCACTCTTCAGCTCACTCTTCAGCTCACTCTTCAGCTCACTCTTCAGCAGTACCAGCTTCTCTTCAGCTCACTCTTCATCAGTATCAGCTTCTCTTCAGCTCACTCTTCATCAGTACCAGCTTCTCTTCAGCTCACTCTTCATCAGTACAGCTCACTCTTCAGCTCACTCTTCATCAGTACAGCTCACTCTTCAGCTCACTCTTCAATTGGTACCAGCTTCTCTTCAGCTCACTCTTCATCAGTACAGCTCACTCTTCAGCTCACTCTTCATCAGTACAGCTTCTCTTCAGCTCACTCTTCATCAGTACAGCTCACTCTTCATCAGTACAGCTTCTCTTCAGCTCACTCTTCATCAGTACAGCTCACTCTTCATCAGTACAGCTCACTCTTCATCAGTACAGCTCACTCTTCATCAGTACAGCTTCTCTTCAGCTCACTCTTCATCAGTACAGCTCACTCTTCAGCTCACTCTTCATCAGTACAGCTCACTCTTCATCAGTACAGCTTCTCTTCAGCTCACTCTTCATCAGTACAGCTCACTCTTCAGCTCACTCTTCATCAGTACAGCTCACTCTTCATCAGTACAGCTCACTCTTCAGCTCACTCTTCATCAGTACAGCTTCTCTTCAGCTCACTCTTCATCAGTACAGCTCACTCTTCAGCTCACTCTTCATCAGTACAGCTTCTCTTCAGCTCACTCTTCATCAGTACAGCTCACTCTTCAGCTCACTCTTCATCAGTACAGCTTCTCTTCAGCTCACTCTTCATCAGTACAGCTCACTCTTCAGCTTACTCTTCATCAGTACAGCTTCTCTTCAGCTCACTCTTCATCAGTACAGCTCACTCTTCAGCTTACTCTTCATCAGTACAGCTTCTCTTCAGCTCACTCTTCATCAGTACAGCTCACTCTTCATCAGTACAGCTTCTCCTAATGAAATACAGTGTGTGCACTTTCATCTTCAGTGAATATAACTCTGGAAATCAGCTCTTTTGATGAATCTGTCAGTAAGTTGATTGCCGGAGTTGGTGAGGATCCTCCAGACGCTGGAGCACCGGGTTCTGCCACGGATCCCACATGTGTGCGGTGTGTTACACACTAACCTCAGCTGAGGCCAGCCCAGAGGAAGAGCCCAGTCAAAATTCAGTATTATTATTCTTCTCAGCTCATTCCTGTTTCAGGTACAGTGCTGTATTAAAGTGAGCTTAAAGCCGCTGCTCCTCATATGTTCACCCAGTGTGTGTGTTTCAGCTACAGGGGTTCGAGAGAGAGAAGGAGAGGAACAGGTCTCTCACCATCCGGCTGGCAGAAATCAGAGAATGGTCTGAATCTGAATCTAAGGGAGATATTATGCAGATTTTAACACACGTAAGATTTCAGAGGAGCTGGAGCCGTACTCGAGCGCGGTCTGGAAGTATTGGCTGAGCGAATCTCAAGGATTCTCCATGTTTTTGCATTTTTGTGTTTGTGAAAATAAATGCAACCATAACGGACTGGCCGTGTATTTCTGACTCTTCAACTAACAGAAGCAAGACAGAGGTGTGTTTGATCCTGGTCCATCTGTGTTTAGTGTGTGATGTTGCTCCAGCTCTTCTCTATATCAGAGTCAGTGTTTCTGAACTCCT
Source organism: Rutilus rutilus (assembly GCF_951802725.1). Lineage (NCBI taxonomy): Eukaryota > Metazoa > Chordata > Actinopteri > Cypriniformes > Leuciscidae > Rutilus > Rutilus rutilus. The sequence continues at coordinate 909,520 of NC_140230.1, read as the reverse complement.
GAAACGCCTCCACTGTAGTCTTGACTTTCTTCCGGGAACGAACACGTCACAATATTCCTCATTATAATAATTAATGCACAGAATAAAGGGGCGGGGCCTGGTTGAGTTGGTTAGTAGTGTGTTAAACTGGCGGTTATGGTAAGGGGCGGGGCATTTCCCAAACACACTCAAAGCGCTCGACCAATCACAACACACTGCTCCAGCTGACCAATCAGAGCACAGTGTGCTTTCAGAAGGAGGGGCTTCATAGAGACAGGAAGTAAACAGAGCGTTACTGACAGACTGGGAAGAGAGGAGCCGCAACAACGGAGAATATGGGGAAACACTAACTTACAGGGGTGTCTGATCATCTATCTGATAATATAAAGCTGTAGATGGGAACACATTTATGTCTGACACACAGTCTGACTGACTTATACTGGACAGGGCAAGACATGATGAAGCTGATGCTGACTGAAGGGTCACGTGACCCCAGCGGCGTGTCTGATTGGCTGCCATCCAAGCAGCTTTGCTAACTAACTGCTGACTGCTTAACTAGCACAGCTAATCCAGACCAACACAAGAGACTTCTGTGCATTAACAATACAATAATACATGCTGGCTATTATCTCTGACGGAGCCCATATGTGCAGAACTAGTCAGACTATAAATATGACTGTAACAGGAGGGTCTACAAAAGCAGCAAAAGTTTAATTAAACAGTCATAATCACATCTAGATGATATACAGTATAATCTGAGTCGCTTCTTCTATTTGAGTTCGAGATTCTACTGAATCTGTTCGCTCGTTCAAGCTCAAACTGCCCCAGTCTCGCGGTCTAAACTGTGTGCCGCTGCTCTCACTCGCGAGGGTGAATAAAGGCATGTTGTACCTGTAGTGAATGCAGTGAGTTTCCTTCAGTAATGTGAGGTAAAGCACAACAGCTCAACTCATCTCAGATCCTCACTCCAGACCCGCTGTTGTCATGGTGCCGAGAGCGACGCTGCAGCCGGAACTGCGTCACGTGACTTCACGAGGCCGTACCAAAATAAAAGTCCCGTGCTCTATTCTGATTAGTTACAGGTTATATACCCATGTCTTGTACTTTTTTTCCTTCTTTCTTTTCGTTTGTTCTACATTGTGACTGTTTCCTTCTTTGTTTATATAATGTTCTCAATAAAATAAAATAAAAATAAATAAAAAATTGCCGTACTTTAGTAGCCTAGACCCTAGGATCCGGGTCTAGTGCATGTCTGAATGTGTTTTATATAAAATGCGTCTATATACCATAGACTGTGGTATATACGAGTGTTTAGTTGTTGCACTGAAAGGCAGTCTGTGTAATGGACACGCACATATTTACAACACTTATGCATTTATAGAAACATACATACAGAAATATATGTATTCTTCAACATAACAATGTCAGTCATTCATAATCATATGTATTGTTTAATTTGTAGAAACAGTACGTAAAACATTTATTAAATAATAATCATAAAATTTTTGAAAATGTGGAGTATTCAAGAGCTTTAAATTCTGCTAATATGACTTAAAATGATTCCTCTTGTAAGAAGATTTTTAGAGATTTTGACAGCATGAAATGAACATACCGGTTTATTGGAAATGGATAATATAACTAAAATTCTAATTTTATTTGGGACAAATCTGTAACTGTACCAAATGGTAGTCTATTTTCCACTGACTTAAAGTTTTTTTACAACTCTCTTCAATACTTCAGTACAGAACAATCGCTGTTACCACATCTCAGCTGTTGAAGAGGATACTTGATGTATTAGAAGTATTATTGATTTTTGATACAAGATGCTGAATTGTGATCTTAATATTTTATAGATTCAAGTGTTTTGTATGACTCTGTATTCCTTGTTATTTCAATAAAAAATACAAAAAAGCATGAAATGAACCTTCAAAATCTAAATGCATGTTGTATATATCTTACTATGAACAAATAATCTGTACATATGTTTCACTAATAATAATAATTATTATTGACCTCGTAATGTTTAATCAAAATATCATAACCTTCGTAATCTCCAATCACGTGGTGCGCAATTAATTTACAACAACTTTATTTTTTAAATGGTATACATTTTTTTAGATGCAGCTTTGATGTAAACAGAATACCTCCTAGACTACATCCGCTCCAGAAAGAATTAAACAATTTATCACTGATATGGAATAAGAAAATAGCATGATTACAAAGTCTACCATCAGCCTTTTATGAACTGTCATTACGAAACGTATTATAATTATAATTTTACAATAGTTCGAATTAAGATGAAATAATGTTATTTTCTAAATACTGTATGCACTAAACAATGATATACATAAAAAAAAAAAAAAACAGATTTATTTTGAATCTGATTCCCTGACATTTCCCGCTTCTGATTTGCAGACACACTGAGGGGGCGGGGCAACGACAAACAAGAAGGCCAATCATTTCGCAAGAACGCGAGTATTTTGCATATGTCTCAGATTGCTTGTTACAACAGTAGTAAACCCTCTTAAAATGTACGTTTTTATTATCTTTTTAATGTGCTCAAGATTTCTCATAAACAGCTCTGCGATATAACCAGCTTGTTGTATAACTTACAGCCCTTATCCTTAATTTTGTCTACATTTTTTGTCTACCGTCATGCACATTAATAGCCAGTACCGGAACAGTAAATATAGGTGTTCCTCTCTCCATTAGCGTGCTGTCTAGGCAGCACATGTACTAAAATTGGAACGATACAGAGAAGATTAGCATTTCCCTGCGCAAGGTTGACACGCATAATCGTGAAGCGTATCCAATTTTTGTGTTTATATTTCTAAATGATTTCAATGATTTAAAATATCAACTGTCATAAAGCGGATTTACTGCAAAAGGCATGAAATTAGGAGAGATCAACTAATCATTTGATCGTTTGATTGATTTAAGCCAAATATTGTGCACAAATTATTAAATGAAATGTATAAGTTTATTCATCACCTAACAATAAATATTTTACAGACTTTTTTACGTTAGTGCAATGACAAATTAAAGCAGTTATTTTATTTTAGAAGCAAAATGTATTCGCAATATCTAGCTTTTTTTACGAGTAATACACACTTTTGTTTTTGCCCCCATTTTTTATGAGCTGAACTCAAAGATCTATGACTTTTTCTATGTACACAAAAGGCCTATTTCTCTCAAATATTGTTCACAAATCTGTCTAAATCTGTGTTAGTGAGCACTTCTCCTTTGCCGATCCACCTCACAGGTGTGGCATATCAAGATGCTAATGAGACAGCATGAGTATTGCACAGGTGTGCCTTATGCTGGCCACAATAAAAGGCCACTCTAAAATGTGCAGTTTATCACACAGCACAACGCCACAGATGAGAAGTTCTGAGGGAGTGTGCGATTGGCATGCTGACTGCAGGAATGTCCACCAGGGCTGTTGAATGTTCATTTCTCTACCATAAACCAACTCCAAAGGTTTATAATTTTGTTCAGTATATATGTTTTAATTTGGTGGCCATAAAAATCTTACACAAGAGGGCAGCAGAGGTCATCGTATGTAAGGCAATTTGTCACATTTCATGAAAACACATTTAAGTGTTTTAAATGTTTTACAAGTTTTAATTACAAGATTTTTTGGACATAATAATTTTTTTTTTCTTTTTCTTTTTTACATCCTTGTTTTATTCAATTGTTTTCTAAGCGTTTTACGGCTTAATGTTCCCTTAAGATATGTCTAAAGAAATTGACTTAAAAAATAAACCTACGCTTAAAAAGTTACTGGAGTAAAGATTGTCACAACTATTTTACATTATCGCCTCTCTATATGTTTTATTCAATTTATTTTTAACGAGGTAATAAAGCATTGTTGAGTCCGATGGTGAATGGATCGGATTCAAACGGCTGGTAAAGCAGCTTGGGTCCTGATCTCAGTGCTGGGACCGGCCCTGCTCACATCTTACCTTTGATTTGAACTCTGTGTTGTTCTGAACTCCATCTCTGTCCAGAGATCAGGCACTACAGGAATGAAGGTCTCCAAACATGTCTTCAGATCAGCTTGATTTAATTTATTAATAAGTGCAGTAACCAGTCAATTAGATCTATCTTTGTTAAAGTCTTACACAATGCATAATAAGGTGCATAATTAATGCATAAAAAAATATTTTATAATGCATTATTATACATAAGGGCTGTAATGTTTGAGAGAGAGTCAATAATCACTCAGACTCGCTGACACTGCTCTGTTTTTGTCTTTTATCTGACAATACAGACACTATATACAACATCGATGTCTAGAGACGATCACACACATATTTTGGTTTCGACAAGGATTTCAAATATTTCATGTAACATGAAGGACTGTGAGTCTTAAGTCATAAAAACACAAACAACAACAAAAATAAGCTGAAGTAATTTATATCATCTGTCTACACTGCTTTCACACTGTAGGAAACACGTGACTGAACTTCACATGTGCGTGTGTGTGTGTGTGTGTGTGTGTGTGTGTGTGTGTGTGTATGTGTGTAACACTGAACAATAAACAAGCATGTTGAACTTCATAAAAACACTGAACAACCAGAGGTACAATACTGCATCATCACACAACCTGATCTGTTCAAAAACTTCCCTTTGCAATAAAAATAAAATCTAACAGTAATTTTACATTCTTTAAAACATTCTCTAATCTCCGGGATGTTGGGATGAGCAGACGAGCTGATGGTCTGAGGGTCAGTCGCTGTCGCTGCCGGACTCACTCAGCTGAAGATCGTTTCCTGAGGACAACAACACACACTTCATCTTCTGCTGGGCACGAGGAGACGATCGCTGCGTCCCGATTCGATGGATAGTACCCGAAAATAGAATTAGCACGTCCCAAATCGCAGTGTTGAAATGAGTATTCCAGATATACCCGGATGGTCTACTTCTTCCGCAGAACAAGCTAACGGCTGAGGTCCCACAACTCACTGCGCGCTGGACGAGGATTCGATTAGAACTACAAATATATGAGTGAAAAGTGTTAAAAAACTACAAACATGGCGGATGTGCGAGTACGTAAGATACGTTTAACCATTAACTTTTAAATGCATCATAATATTCAAATTGCAAACACACGAGGAGAGTCTCCGCACGGAAGACCCGAGACCGGCAGATCGACTACATTACGAAACGACAGGATATTAAATTGAATTGAATGTGGAGGATTTGAACTGTGACGAGATGATTGACAGGGCAGCTTACGGTGACAGGATTCACATAACTATAATAATTCATTAATAATTTGTAACATTTATACCAGGCGACAGGGCTGTCCGTTAAAGATGACGAAGTAAAGTCCCAAAGCTCGCCTACTCTTCTGCTACACACTCAAAAGTGTGTCCTTTTTCTTCACAAACAGAGTTCATACTTTTAGGGCATAGTATGAGTAGGCGAATTGGGACGCAGGAAATAACATGCGTGTGTGTGTGTGTGTGTGTGTGTGTGTGTGAGAGTCTTACTGAGCGTGTTCATCAGCTGGCTGCTGCCCTGTGATTGGCTGAGCGTGTTCATCAGCTGGCTGCTGCCCTGTGATTGGCTGAGCGTGTTCATCAGCTGGCTGCTGCCCTGTGATTGGCTGAGTCCGTTGTCCGTGTTGTTCCCGCCGGGAGAGAGACGAGTGTCGGGTTCTGAGTCGCTGCCGGAGCTGTTGTCTTCAGCGCCGCTGCCCGAGTCTGAGGAAGAAGAGCTGCTGCTCATCTGCTCGATCACGTCCACATCAGCCCGCAGCTCTGAGACACACACACACACACACACACACATTACACCTCGACACAGCACTGGAGTCAGCGTTGCAACCGTAAACTGTTTACTTCCTGTCTCTATGAAGCCCCTCCTTCTGAAAAGCACACTGTGCTCTGATTGGTCGGCTGGAGCAGTGTGTTGTGATTGGTCGAGCGCTTCGAGTGTGTTTGGGAAATGTCCCGCCCCTTACCATAACCGCCAGTTTAACACACTACTAACTAACTCAACCAGGCCCCGCCCCTTTATTCTGCGTATGAATTATCATAATGAGGAATATTGTGACGTATTCGTTCCCGGGAGATAGGACTCTGTTACTAACGTAACCTGAGATAAGGGAACGACGATTGCGTAGCTATACGCTAAGGGGAAAACTCCTTTTTCTCTGAATATTGAAGCCTTTTTGTATAATAACGCAGTTATTTACAGTGCAGAGACTACTCTCACGCTATTGGCTGATCAGTGGGAACTGCACCGTATTAAACTATAAAAATGCTAATACTGAAAACACAAGCGACCCGTGTGTGTGCGAGTGTGTGTCTGACCTCGCTTGATGTCGTCCAGCTGTGGCTCTGGTGAAGGGTGGTCTTTGCCTGGTGAGCTCCTAGCGCCCCCTGCTGGCCGGAGGGGTGTGCGAAACTGAGCCGTCAGCGGAGTCGCTCTCAACGACTGCTGGTCCAGACGAGCCTGCACCTTACTGCTGCCCTCGGCCCTGACCAACACACACACTCATCATTACTGCTGCCCTCGGCCCTGACCAACACACACACACACTCATCATTACTGCTGCCCTCGGCCCTGACCAACACACACACACACTCATCATTACTGCTGCCCTCGGCCCTGACCAACACACACACACACTCATCACTGCTGCCCTCGGCCCTGACCAACACACACACACACTCATCATTACTGCTGCCCTCGGCCCTGACCAACACACACACACACTCATCATCACTGCTGCCCTCGGCCCTGACCAACACACACACACACTCATCATTACTGCTGCCCTCGGCCCTGACCAACACACACACTCATCATTACTGCTGCCCTCGGCCCTGACCAACACACACACACACTCATCATCACTGCTGCCCTCGGCCCTGACCAACACACACACTCATCATTACTGCTGCCCTCGGCCCTGACCAACACACACACACACTCATCATTACTGCTGCCCTCGGCCCTGACCAACACACACACTCATCATTACTGCTGCCCTCGGCCCTGACCAACACACACACACACACATCATTACTGCTGCCCTCGGCCCTGACCAACACACACACACACTCATCATCACTGCTGCCCTCGGCCCTGACCAACACACACACTCATCATCACTGCTGCCCTCGGCCCTGACCAACACACACACACATCATTACTGCTGCCCTCGGCCCTGACCAACACACACACACACTCATCATTACTGCTGCCCTCGGCCCTGACCAACACACACACTCATCATTACTGCTGCCCTCGGCCCTGACCAACACACACACACATCATTACTGCTGCCCTCGGCCCTGACCAACACACACACACACTCATCATCACTGCTGCCCTCGGCCCTGACCAACACACACACTCATCATCACTGCTGCCCTCGGCCCTGACCAACACACACACACTCATCATTACTGCTGCCCTCGGCCCTGACCAACACACACACACACTCATCATTACTGCTGCCCTCGGCCCTGACCAACACACACACACACTCATCATTACTGCTGCCCTCGGCCCTGACCAACACACACACTCATCATTACTGCTGCCCTCGGCCCTGACCAACACACACACACATCATTACTGCTGCCCTCGGCCCTGACCAACACACACACACTCATCATTACTGCTGCCCTCGGCCCTGACCAACACACACACACATCATTACTGCTGCCCTCGGCCCTGACCAACACACACACTCATCATTACTGCTGCCCTCGGCCCTGACCAACACACACACACATCATTACTGCTGCCCTCGGCCCTGACCAACACACACACTCATCATTACTGCTGCCCTCGGCCCTGACCAACACACACACTCATCATCCACACCTCATCTCACTGACACATGAGCGCAGACATACACACACATGCACTAGCCAGGTACAAAACCAATTCAAATGATCTGTTTTTACGAAAATCATCAAAATCTCAGAAAGTTTAAAGCTATTGAGCTGCCAGTTATTATTATGTTACTGCCATAAAAATTGCCATGCTGTATTTTCTTATATAAAGGAACAATTTGAAGGATTAAGAGCATGACAATTGGAGACTTTAAAAATAAGGACCACCCTAATGTGGATACTGGATCAGTGCTTACGAACACAGACACCAGCAGTTTCTCCCAGTGCAGAAGAGCTTACATTTACATTTACATTTATTCATTTAGCTGACGCTTTTATCCAAAGCGACTTACAATTGCTATATATGTCAGAGGTCGCACGCCTCTGGAGCAACTAGGGGTTAAGTGTCTTGCTCAGGGACACATTGGTGTCTCACAGTGGATTCGAACCCGGGTCTCTCACACCAAAGGCATGTGTCTTATCCATTGTGCCACACCACCCTTGAGTGAGCTTGAGTGAGGTGAGCGTGTTTATCGTGTGGATTAACTGGATTCACTCAGTTCTGAGCTTCACACCAAACTGTAGGACGAGTTTGATATTTAACAGTGTCATTAAAAGCGTATAAAGTTGCGAAAGAGACGCTGTTCCCCAGACGGCTTTCTGTGTGCGCTCGGGACCGAGTGCGCATAAGCGGAGTATACTGTGGTATTCAGACACGCAGCGAAAGGGGCAAATATCCCACGCACAGATATGCTGATTTTGCCGAATATCCTCCTAAACACAGTCGGTTATGTCTTAGGTGAATGTAAACACTGAGAGAGAGCGCGTGTGTATCAGGATATTGGATCCGTGCAGCTCTTAAAGTGACAGCAGCCTAATAACCCTGCTTCAGTCATTAGGAGAGAGACGCAGGTGTGTTGCGTGTCTTTAATAAACTCAGCACATGAGTGGCTCCTCCGCCGTGCTCACCTGGTCTTCTTCACCTGTATGCTGCTGCTGAGCTTCTCCAGCATGTACTCGCCCGTGTCGTGGTTGATGATGAGCACGCAGTCCTTCTGATACGGCCTCTTGTTGCCCTTGAAGACGGTCATGGGCGGTGTGGATCCCTGCGGACGAGAGTGAGTGAGCACACACACACACACACACACACACACACACATACGGCAGACGGACACACTCTTACCGGGATGTGTGGGAGTGTGATGGTCACCTCCTCGCCCTTGCCCACCTGCAGCTCTCCTTCACACGACGTGTCGATCGACGCCGGCTTAAAGTCATCTGAGGAGCACACACAGGACAGGCTCGCTAACAGTGTGACATCACAGGCAAGCGAAACTCTATTCCAGTTCTGGAATCCGATACTTGTCATAAAATTAAAGTTTCGATTCCTTTGTGAATAATATGACTTTAAACCAAGCGCTGTTTTCTGTGTTCATGTGTGCGTCTCTATAATAACACTAATCAAACAACAACAGACAGAGAAAGTTCACTCGTTCTTCACTGAATAACTTTTGTAACTATATTTGTAATGTATATTTTATTTATAAAGCGCAGTGTTATTTTACATTTGATTAGTTTCTGAACCTGAACTCCTGAAAATCTTAAAACAGTTTATTTCAATCGTTTGTTCAGTTTTATCTTTTGTTGCGATTGTTAATTTTTTATTCAACCAATTCCACACGAACACAATCAAGCCCCGCCCACATTTGTTCTTGTTCGCAAATTCACTTTCATGCGTTTAAATAAATAAAAATTAATTGCATTTTTTGCGTTTGAATATTCACTTTGTTTAAATTCAATTTTCATCAAAACAAAGTGTTACCAATATATATATATTTTTTAATAATTTGGTAATTAATCAGGGCCAAAATAATAAAAGAGCGCAGATTACATTAGCTTCTTCAGTTGTCCGTTAATATCGCGCCAAAATTATCCAGTCTGATTTTCCCGCTGTCAATGACGTCACATCACCTCTACGCGCGGGATGTGTTATTCAGCTGCTAAAGGTGCTTCTGCTAAACACTAATCTCGAGATTAACTTAGAGCTGTGTTTGAGTCACTCACATCTGATGGTGTGGAAGGATGATTTGGGTCTCTTCTCGAAACTGTCCCCGAGCTTCAGCACGTGCTCCTCTTTATCCAGAGGCGTGTTCGCGCTTCCGTTCATCACATCCAGTCCAGAACCGCAGAACCTCACAGGTAAACAAACACCCGAGGAGGAGAAGTGGCCACAGCACTGCGGCGGATCCAGCACTTCCGGGTCACGGGGAACTAAAAGAACGCACTCGCCGAGATCTGGACGTTATTATCCGTGTAAAATCAGACATTTGTCATTTAAAGCACAAGATAAAACATGTATCAGATGAGCTGTTCGTCTCTCAAACATGAGGGAAAACTCCATATGACGATAAAGTGAAATCAAATCAAACATTCAATTATAAATAAAGATATTAGAAGGAAATAGTATATGTATTAGAAGCAGTTAGTCCGAGTGTTAGCACACATACAGGTCCATATTTTGACACCTTTGTTCGGTGAATGAAAATAAACAAAATTCATAGACCCGCTTGTGTGGTTTCACTTCCGGGTCAGTGATGCCAGAAAAAAAGTAGTAAAGAAATACGTGAGTATTTTAAGACAATTGTTTTATGAAAGAGTCTCTGGTGCCATATAAGTCATATCAAACTAATCTCGCGTTAAAAAGGATGTGAATATATTAAGCACATCCCCCGTGAGCTGATGGCGTGACTCTCGCGCGATTACCGTAAGTACACCTAACATCGCGAACGCAGACCTAACATCACACAGCTACATTCACTGCTTCCTTCAGTGGAAGAAACATCTGCACTGATGTCTTAAATAACACAGTTAAATAAATGAATAAACATAACTGAGTGAGAAAAACTAAAATAGCAGCGTCAAAGCGTGTTTATGCGTTTCCGTGGCTGCGACATCTTGGTTCATTACGGTAAAGTCGAGATGAAGTCGTTCCTCACACTGACCATGTGTTTATGAGTGTGGAGAACACAGTACATGCGACCACAGCCATGACACACACACAGCCGAGGATCATCCTGTTATTCAGTGGGAAGCGGAAGTCAGGGAAGGATTATGTGGCAGATTTGATTCAGCACAGGTGAGTTGAGTGTCGCGCGCACGGGTGAGCTCGAGTGTCGCGCGCACAGGTGAGTTGTGCATGAACGCTGATGCTGATGCTGTTGTTGTGATCGCAGGCTGACTGCAGAGGTGTGCTGTATACTCAGACTGTCTGCGCCACTCAAACGGCAGTATGCACAGGTATACTACACTCCTTAACCCTGTAGAGCCTGGCATGTGTGATAACACGCAGGTTGCTAAACTTTAGGCTAAATATTTTTAACTTAAAATAAAAAGTTTGCATATGTGAATTGTTTTGTATCATATTCGATACATTAGGCATTTATGCACACGCTCATCTGCATTCACTGTTGACAGCCACGCCCACATCCCAACATCCAATCAGCAACCGGCGCACAGAACCAAGCTCCGCCTTACATTTGTTCTTTTTCAGTATATGCACATCACAGTATAGAGGAAGGATCTGCTTCTTTACAGCTGTAATGTCCCTCTCTTCTAAGCTGCTGTAAATGACCTCTGACCTCTCGTTGTTTCCTCAATCTCAGTAGTTGAGGGTGAGGAGAATAATGACCTGTACTGTACTGTACTGTACTCCTGTACTTTATCACACCCATAACTCATGTAAATGAAACAGTAGTCCAGAAAATCTATTGAAGAATAAAATCTACAAATATTGATCAGAAAATACAGTATAAACAGTGAAATATTATTCCAATGTAAAACAGCTGTTGTCTATGTATAGTGTTTTTATTATTCCTGTGATCAAAGCGTCATTACTCCAGTCTTCAGTGTCACATAATCCTCCAGAAATCACTCAGATATGAGGATTCACAGCATCATTATTCCTGTCTGACTATAACTCATATATCACAGTTAATCCAGTAATGAAACAAGTACATCATAAATCATGATTCGCAGTTTATCCAGAGTCGTGCAGTGCTCATTTTAATATCAGTTTAATGTGTAAACACTCTCTGACTGGTGTGTGTGTTGTTCAGGATCATGATTTTTGACTTGTGTGTGTGTGTGTGTGTGTGTGTGATGTTCAGGATCATGATTTTTTACTTGTGTGTGTGTGTGTGTGTGTGTGTGTGTGTGTGTGTGTGTGTGTGTGTGTGTGTGTGTGTGTGTGTGTGATGTTCAGGATCATGATGTTTGACGTGTGTGTGTGTTGTTCAGGATCATGATCTGGACTACGAGGAGCTGCTGGGCTGTGGTCAGTATAAGGAGAGGCATCGGGCCGAGATGATCCGCTGGGGAGAGATGAGGAGACAACAGGACTCGGGCTTCTTCTGCCGGCTGGCCGTCCAACACGCTGAGAAACCCGTCTGGGTACATAATCATAATCGTAATCATAATCATAATCACACACTGTTTGAGAACTGAGCAACTGAGCCTGGTTTCTCCCAAGGTTTTTTCTCCATTCTGTCACTGATGGAGTAACACACGCTCTCCTGTCGTCATGTGACCTCAGTAACACGCGCTCTCCTGTCGTCATGTGACCTCAGTAACACGCGCTCTCCTGTCGTCATGTGACCTCAGTAACACGCGCTCTCCTGTCGTCATGTGACCTCAGTAACACGCGCTCTCCTGTCGTCATGTGACCTCAGTAACACACGCTCTCCTGTCGTCATGTGACCTCAGTAACACACGCTCTCCTGTCGTCATGTGACCTCTGTAACACGCGCTCTCCTGTCGTCATGTGACCTCAGTAACACGCGCTCTCCTGTCGTCATGTGACCTCAGTAACACGCGCTCTCCTGTCGTCATGTGACCTCAGTAACACACGCTCTCCTGTCGTCATGTGACCTCAGTAACACGCGCTCTCCTGTCGTCATGTGACCTCAGTAACACGCGCTCTCCTGTCGTCATGTGACCTCAGTAACACGCGCTCTCCTGTCGTCATGTGACCTCAGTAACACGCGCACTCCTGTCGTCATGTGACCTCAGTAACACGCGCTCTCCTGTCGTCATGTGACCTCAGTAACACGCGCTCTCCTGTCGTCATGTGACCTCAGTAACACACGCTCTCCTGTCGTCATGTGACCTCAGTAACACACGCTCTCCTGTCGTCATGTGACCTCAGTAACACACGCTCTCCTGTCGTCATGTGACCTCAGTAACACACGCTCTCCTGTCATCATGTGACCTCAGTAACACACGCTCTCCTGTCGTCATGTGACCTCAGTAACACACCCTCTCCTGTCGTCATGTGACCTCAGTAACACACCCTCTCCTGTCGTCATGTGACCTCAGTAACACGCGCACTCCTGTCGTCATGTGACCTCAGTAACACGCGCTCTCCTGTCGTCATGTGACCTCAGTAACACACCCTCTCCTGTCGTCATGTGACCTCAGTAACACACGCTCTCCTGTCGTCATGTGACCTCAGTAACACACGCTCTCCTGTCGTCATGTGACCTCAGTAACACACGCTCTCCTGTCGTCATGTGACCTCAGTAACACACGCTCTCCTGTCATCATGTGACCTCAGTAACACACGCTCTCCTGTCGTCATGTGACCTCAGTAACACACGCTCTCCTGTCGTCATGTGACCTCAGTAACACACGCTCTCCTGTCGTCATGTCACCTCAGTAACACACGCTCTCCTGTCGTCATGTGACCTCAGTAACACACGCTCTCCTGTCGTCATGTGACCTCAGTAACACACGCTCTCCTGTCATCATGTCACCTCAGTAACACACGCTCTTTCTCAGATCGTCAGCGACTGCAGGAGGAGATCGGATGTACAGTGGTTCCGGCAGGAGTTTCCCGACCGATGTGTGTGTGTGCGTGTGGAGGCGTCAGAGCAGACCAGATCACAGCGGGGCTGGAGGTTCACCACAGGTACAACACACACACCAGATCACAGCGGGGCTGGAGGTTCACCCTAGGTACAACACACACACACACCAGATCACAGCACCACTAGGCTGACCAAAGTGCTTTACAGAACAACAAGATTAAATAAAGATAGCATGCATAACAACAAATAAAACAAAAACTAAGAGCAACATAGCTAAGAGTAACCATAAAACAGGAGTAGCAAAACAGTATCAGACTCAAATATAAATGAGTAAAACCAACGGAAGAAAAGAATCCATATAGTAAAGAATGGTAAATGGACTGCATTTATATAGCGCTTTCACAGACCTAATGGCCACCAAAGCGCTTTACAATATTGCCTCACATTCACCCATTCACTCACTCATTCATACACCGACGGCGGTGTCAGCCATGCAAGGCGATCCAGCTCGTCGGGAGCAGCTGGGGTTAGGTGTCTTGCTCAAGGACACCTCGACACTTGGTCAGGTGGAACCGGGGATTGAACCACCAACCTTCCGGTTTGTAGACAATCTACATGAACCACTGAGCCACTGCCGCCCCTAGAAAGAAAAGAAAACAGGTAGGTTTTAAAGAGACTTGAAAGCAGACAGAGGAGGGGCCGCTCTGATCTCTCGAGGCTCCAGAGTCGTGGCCCTCTACGCTCCAGTCTAGAGCGAAGCGTTCCCAGCAGAGTCCGGGATCCCAGGCTTCCAGGCGGAGGGAGTGTAGGGATGAAGAAGCTCAGAGAGATAAGGAGATAAGTTATGTAGAGATTTAAAAACGTTATTCTCTAGTGAACTGGCAGCCAGTGTAGAGATCTGAGAATAGGAGAGATGTGTTCATATTTACGACACAGTACAGTGTATACTTCCTTCTTGATTTACCCCTGATAGAATGGAAGTGAAATGTGGCAACATACGTTTTATAAGTCTGAATATTTGTTGGCATATGCCATCTTTTGCTTTCGGGCGCACGTATTATAAGTGCTTTATAAACGAGAGCCCTGAAGAGCTAACGCTGTTGTGCACTGCTCAGGTGTGGACGACGCCGAGTCCGAGTGCGGCCTGGATGAGGGACTGCAGTTCGACTGGATCCTCCAGAACGACGGAGAACACGAGCTTCTGGAGAAACAGCTGGAGGAGCTTCTGTCCTCGCTCACTCAAACATGAACACGCATCCATAAACCTCATCATCGGACCATTATCCACACTTCTCCTCATCATCATCTGACTATAATCAACACTTCTCCTCATTCGCTCACTTTACTGGCGTTCCGGAGCAGAGTCAGGGACATAATAACTGATGATGCAAACTTTATCAAATATGACACCGTGTCCTAACCAGACGCGATACAAAAAGATTCCAGCGACAAGCAATTTGCCTGTCCACACCAGAAGCGGTGCGACTGCGAGAGCGAGATGCATCAAAATCAATCAAAGCCCACAGCCAATCAGAGCAGCGTGTGGGCGGAGTCTCGCGGCGAGTGCACGGCACCAGAGAGTAAAGCCTTGTTTATACTTTAGCCTGGCTCCGCAGCGCGAGTCTCCGCTGACTGCGCGCGCACCTCCCCAAACGGACGAGGCGTTTATACTCGACGCGCTCGCCGTTGTACTATTCTTTGAAACGACAGGGGGCGACTCGAGTAATGTCCTCTAAACCATCAGGAATCAGCGGTGAGAAGATGAAAGCTATACACACGTGACAATGTTTATTTTAGTTCACCACCACCAATACCACACTACAAACAGAATCGTGTAAAACCCAGTAAACCCTGAGATTATTACTCGTGACAATAAAACAAAATATATGGATATGAGAATGTGTATACAATATAACTAAATTAAGGATCTCTTACATATTTTCTAATTTCACTTAACATTTCATTAAGTTTCGTGAACATTTTTATTAAACATGGACCTTTATGTTAATTAAATTTTATGCTATTGTATGCTAATTTTTTAAAGGTAAGCAACTCATTTAGACGTGCAAACGGGGTGCCGGTGTGGTGAGAAGGTCGAGCTCGGCCAGTTTCGGCTCGAAGTCGTTCATCTTCGGATGCGGCGCCGCGCGCGTTGTTACAAAAACCGCCCACACCGCAATGACGTCATTTTTGCCGCGCGCACCTTCGCGCTCGTGCGGACGCGTCGAGTATAAACGATGCGTCGAGCTTTATCTTGACGGCACTCGCAAGAAAATTGATTAAGTCTACATAATCATATTCACAAACATTACACCAAAAACATTATTAAAAATACATAGGCTACTGACTTACTAAAACAATCTTTGTCAAAGAATAAACTTGTTTGTTCACAGTCTCAGAACGTACTTGTTTCCATTTGTTTAATTTCAAGATCTGAGGTGAATAATCCATTGTTGCTTTAACATCTACAAAGCTGGAGCACTAAATGATATTCAAAGTCACATTATACGGTTTTAACATTAAATAAAGCACATAAACAGTACCTGAGGTTATCATCGCCACACTTGGTGTTTCATCGTGTCGCCGCGAGGCATTTTTATCACGTGTCGTGTCGTGTGTAGTTAGGACACGGTGTTAGACTAATTCTGCTGTAAAGACGATCATTATTCAGGTCAGTTATTATAAAGTGAAGGTTTCTAAAGATTCCTCACATTGTTCTTTCACGCCAACAATATTCACAGTTCTGTTCAGAGGTTTTATTAGAAAACTCCTCGAGATTGTACTGGTATTCTTTATTTTCTGTGTAAAAAAATCCCATACATGTACAGGATGTGAGAGCAATATTAAAGGAATAGTTTGCCCAAAATAATAGCTAATCCTGTTATTTTTTTAAAACCACAAAAGCAGTCCATGCTCTGAAGCTACTGGTATTTTACACATCAAATTATTGTTCATTCATTACTTTCAAATGGATAATCGTCAAACCCAGGACGGTGTACCTTGATGCTCTTTGTTTTAACATGCGCAAGGGCGACTTTTCAATGCATAACAACCTAAATTTGAGACAAACATAAAAATACACTAAAAAAGGTCTTAAAGTGTTTGTATTTTAAAGTTTGTTTCTTTATAGGTTTCACCGAAGTGTTAAGAAGGAAATTATAAACCAATAGAAGTCGATGGAGACTGATTCGATTTTCTACTCACTAACATTGAATATTAAAATAGAATAAAATGGCAACAGTAAAAATAACTAGCTAGGTTAGCTGATCACTTTTGTGGGAAACTCAGAAGCGGAGACCAGGAGACGTGGTTGTGTCCTCAGCAGGATGCTGTGTTGAGGACACGAGCTGTCGGGAGCTGAGGTCATCAAGGGAACTTTACATGGTATCTTATAGGCATTCAGTGGGCAGTCCTTAAAGTGTTGACCTTACACACAGCCTTAGAGATGACCACTAAATCTCATCATCTAAAGACAATAGAGACAATTACCCCCGACTGAAGATAATGGTACCCCCCAAATTGTATAAGCATCACATGGTCACGAGAACTAATGTAATCATTCACACATAGTTTGACTCACAGTAGGAAGATCAAAGACTGACTAAACCCCTTCAATGGAAACTATATTGAACTGATGCCATCATGATCACCTTGAATGCCCAGTACAGTGTAGGTCAGCTGAGTTTTCATGTGATGTTGTGTAGGACGTAGGATCAGCAGATATTCTTAAATGTGTAATCCTACACTTTAAAAGTACACCGCTATGACAGTAAGTACTGCAGTTAACCTGTTCTCCTGTTTGTTTTCCAGAGATCAGCCTTATCGTGTGAGACGGCAGAAACACTGAGATTAATGTGATCAGATGTTCAAATGTTGACGTGTTGTGCAGATAAAGAAATGCAGTACAGCAATTATCAATGCATTTATATAGATGCAAAGCAGAATACATGATTACAGCCATATATTTCCACACACAGTACTATGAAAAACAATATATTTATAAAACAATGATTGAACAGCAGTTTAAAGGATGCTTTCTTCCTCAAACATTCATTAAAACATAGACAATATCACCAGAGTGATTTTAAACAAAGCTTTAGTGTGATTTCAAGTGGCCAGAGGAGAATTCACAATCATTTTTTCCACTACATTCCATTATCAATAAACATTAATATCTTTCAGCGGTCCAGGAGAAAGCCTCCGCTCATTATAACCCTTTATAAGAGGTAAACCGTGGAGGTTATTAGAACTATTCATGTTTCTGCCAAATAACCAGGGCATTTCATGTGCTACAACTCATAATCTTTACCATAATATCACGTTTTTTTCAGCACATCCTTACAATAATATAATAATGGACAATAATACAGCTAAAGCGGAAACTACAGTTCTAAAGTCAGTAAAGTTTCCTTCATTTCTAACTCATTAAATCCTTTCATCAAAGAAAAAAATACACCATAAACCGTTTAAATAGCAACTGTAAAATGTCTAAAGATCTTTTAAAAAGACTTGTTCTACACTATGTTTAATATAAATGCATGACGCCAGTGTCCAGCGGTAGACTCCGTGTGAACCGATGATGAGTCTGCGGGAAAACACTGATCCGTCTTTAGAAAACGCCTGGTTCCTCCAGAACACACAGTATTTACAGGAGTTCACACAGCCGTTTAAACACTTCAGAGATCCGGATTCTTCCTCGGATATTGGCTGTGGTGTAGTTTAGTTGTAGTGTTACGTAACAGCCGCGGCTCTGGTCATGTGACCAGAAGCACATTTCCTATTGGTTGTCCAGCATTATTGGCAGAGCGATGGAAAATAGATGATAAAGCCTCTCCATAGCAGATATCCGTGGCTTTGACAGTGTGTGTGAGTGTGTGACTGAGATTGACAGCGAGTGTGTGAGTGTGTGATTGAGATTCAGCGAGTGTGAGTGTATGATTGAGATTCAGTGTGTGTGAGTGTGTGACTGAGATTGACAGCGAGTGTGTGAGTGTGTGATTGAGATTCAGCGAGTGTGAGTGTGTGACTGAGATTGACAGTGAGTGTGAGTGTGTGGCTGAGATTGACAGCGAGTGTGTGTGTGTGACTGAGATTGACAGCGAGTGTGTGTGTGTGACTGAGATTGACAGCGAGTGTGTGTGTGTGACTGAGATTGACAGCGAGTGTGTGAGTGTGTGATTGAGATTCAGCGAGTGTGAGTGTGTGACTGAGATTGACAGCGAGTGTGTGACTGAGATTGACAGCGACTGTGAGTGTGTGACTGAGATTCACAGCGTGTGTGTGAGTGTGTGATTGAGATTCAGCGTGTGCGAGTGTGTGACTGAGATTGACAGCGAGTGTGTGAGTGTGTGACTGAGATTCACAGCGTGTGCGAGTGTGTGACTGAGATTGACAGCGAGTGTGTGAGTGTGTGATTGAGATTCAGCGTGTGCGAGTGTGTGACTGAGATTGACAGCGAGTGTGAGTGTGTGATTGAGATTCAGTGTGTGCGAGTGTGTGACTGAGATTGACAGCGTGTGCGAGTGTGTGACTGAGATTGACAGCGAGTGTGTGATTGAGATTCAGCGAGTGTGAGATTGAGATTCAGCTTGTGTGTGTGTGTGTGTGTGATTGAGATTCAGCGAGTGTGAGTGTGTGATTGAGATTCAGCTTGTGTGTGTGTGTGATTGAGATTGACAGCGTGTGTGTGTGTGAGTGTGAGTGTGAGTGTGTGATTGAGATTCAGCTTGTGTGTGTGTGTGATTGAGATTGACAGCGTGTGTGTGTGTGTGTGTGTGTGTGTGTGTGTGATGTTAACTGTGAGCTTCGGTCCCACACTCGCTCTCCTCAGGAATATCCTGCAGATCTGAAAACATCACAGGTCAGTCAGTGCAGCTTCATTGCATTGTCAAACAGTTACTTTTACTTGTTTGTTCTTAAGTTTGTTTATAATTCTCGATAGCTATGTTTCTCTCCAAAGTTGCAAATTTATCTTTTGCGTAAAAATTTGAATAATCACTGAAACATTTGCGAATAAAGCAGCGTTTTCATCGCAATCGTCACTTCCTGGGAAATTAATTTCTGCAATCTTTCTCTCTCCCTCCATCATAAACGAGTGTGTGTCGAGCGTCAGGCGAAACACAGTAAACGCTGTCGTGTTCTCTGGCGTTCGGATGCTGGTGTTCGGGAACACACTCGTGTGTGTGAGACGCTTCTAGAGGGAATTACACCACATCATTCTGATCACACACTTCGACTCCGGCGTTTCAGGAACACCAAACCAACATTAGAGACGCTGCGACGCCATTGGTCCACTGGTTACTCCAGCTATCCAATCACAGCTGACGCTGAGGGAAAGTCACGTGAGTTTCTTGTTGCTCATCGAGAGATTTATTCAGTAAATGTGTTTCCATCATAGTTTATGTGCATGTGTTCTTATCGGATACATGATCTCCTCAGCTGAGTGCACACGTTATTAACGCACATTAATAAATCTATGCACATCTTGGCATTTCCATCCAGCGTTTTTTATGCAATATCCCCAAAAACGCATGAAAAAGGTGGATGGAAACATGGCTACTGTTAGTTTGCAAAAATAAATTGTATAAACTATATAAAATGCAGTTATTTTAAGAGTATCTAATGCTATAAGCTCAAGTCACCGTTAATGGAAATCATTGGGGTGTGTGATGGGTATTGTCTTTGATAATCCCTGAGGCAGGGATTCATAACATGTTTTCAACTCATGAACCCCTTGCAGTTCCTCCACAGACCACTAGGTGTTTGCAAACCGCAGTTTGGGAAGTTTTTTGTTGTGCATCATGTGCATGTCTTTCCAAAGTTTATATGAACGTTTGCTTATCGGATAAAAAATGAAGTGCATAAGTAGGGTTGGGTATCGTCTGAATTTTAACGATTCCGATTTCGATTCTGCTTATCAATTCCGATTCTTATCGATCCCTAATTTCGATTCCAATAAGGTTAAAAAAAAACTATATATCGTTCACATTTAGTCTTATTGCAAAACATTTAATTTTACCTGAATATCATGAACAAAAATAGAAAACAGAGTCTCTCGTGCTTGAATGATTTAAAGTCAAGTTGAAATGCTCACAAAGGAATCGATGAGATGAATCGGAATTATTTGTGGTATTTGATTCCCGAACTCAAGTATTCGATTCCAGAATTAGAATTGATTTTCAAATACCCAACCCTATGCACAAGGCTTTTATGTGCATTTTATGTGGATCTTGGTATTTCCATCCAGGTTTTTTTTACATAATATCCCAAAATGTGCATAAAAGCCTGTGGATGGAAACAAAACGGCTCTCCATCTCCACTTCAGAGACAAGAACCAGGCAAGACAGGCAGGTTACATGTTCCCAGAGCAATAGACATGGGCTCTGGCCTCACCTCTGGGACTGTCAGCTCGAGGAGGCACGGCCATCTTGCCGTCATCTGACCGATCGGACTGATCCACTGTGTCCTGGGCTTTCATCGGCTCCTGTTTCTGCAGCTGAACCGGCGCTCCATTACTCGTCTGGTTCTGGGCGGCCCGTAGTCGGATCACTTCTCCTTGCAGCAGGTTGTACTTGTGCTGTAGCTCGGTCAGATCCGGCCCGGCCGGCTCCAGCAGAGGCTCATGGGACACGCTCGAGTCCTTCTGCATGTACACCTCCAGGAACGAGTCCTGCCGGATCACTGCAGCCTACACACACAACAAGAGTGAGTGTTTGATAAAGATGCTTCGCCTCTGTCTCGTAATCAATCAAATGTGTTTTTAAGCTTCTCATAATGACATTAAAGGGTAACACTTTATAATACTGTTCCTTCATTAATGAATAACTACACAGGAACAATGAGTAACACACTATTAACATTCTAGTAGCTTCTATTAACTAACAAGAAACTCTGATTAATGAATTAGTAAGTAATAGCGCTCAGTTGAATGTGGTCATTCACTATTAGCTAATCAGTATCTACTATTTTTCATACCCCACTGAGGACTACTATATACAGGTTCATAATTAATATTAATAAAGCATAATGTATAATAGGTTGATGTCTCTAAAGAGTGTTGGTTTATACAACAAGCGGGTGTGTCGGTGCTTCTTCTGGAAGTCTCTCCTGGTGCAGGTGTTTCTACAGCTTGAGTGCAGCGGTGGTCGTGGATGGCTCATGTTCTCATTGCGGGAACATGACTATCTCGGTGTTGAGATCGAGATCGGGTATGTCTGTGGTCCCTCTGGTCCCCCTGGCCCGGTTCGTGGAAGCCTGGAAAGTGCTCCATCCGCACCATCAGACTCAGCTATATGATTCAGTTCGGGCAGCGTCCACCCAACTTCAGAGGTGTTCGTTACACTTCGGTGTTGAGCGAACATGCCCCTGTCATGCGCGCGGAAATAGCAGTCCTACTGGCGAAGTAGCCGAAGTAGGTGTCCCTGAGATTGGTTTGCAGCGATCGACCAGAAGGACGCGTACTTTCATGTCTCCAACCTCCCGCAACACAGGCCATTCCTGCACTCAGGCTGGCCCTGTCACCCCGTGTCTTTATGAAGGTTGTGGAGGCGCCAACTGAGGTGTTCGTGTCCTCAACTATCTCGACAACTGGCTGATACTAGCTTAGTCTCGGGAGCAGTTGGGCGAGCACAGGGACTTGCTGCTCCAGCATATCAGTCAGTTGGGTCTTTGGGTCAACTGGGAAAAGAGCAAACTCGCCCCCGTGCAGAGGATTTCTTTTCTCGGTATTGAGCTGGACTCGGTCCACCAGACGGCACGCCTCACAGAGGGAGTGTTGAACTGCTTGAACACTGTCAAGAGCAGAACAGTGGTCCCACTGAAACTTTTTCAGAGGCTCCTGGGGCATATGGCATCCACAGCTGCAGTAACGCCACTGAGTTCGCTTCATATGAGACCGCATCAGCACTGGCTTCACGGCCGAGTCCCGAGATGGGCATGGCAGAGCGGCACGCTCTATGTGAGAATCACCCCGGCCTGCTCAATCGTGCCGCAGACGAGCTCTCACAACAGCCTGTGGCCCCAGGAGTGGAGACTCCATCCCCAGACGGTCCAGCTGATCTGGGACCATTTAGGGGCCGCACAGATAGATCTGTTTGCCTCTCCGGACTCGTCCCATTGCCAGTTGTTTTACTCCCTGATCGAGGGACCCTCGGCACAGATGCACTGGCACACAGCTGGCCCCGGGGCCTCCGCAAGTATACGTTTTCCCCAGTGAGCCTTCTGGCACAGACACTGTGCAAAGTCAGGGAGGAAGAGGAGCAGGTCTTGCTAGTTGCCCCTTATTGGCCCAACCGGACCTGGTTCCCAGAACTGAAGCTCCTCTCGACAGCCCCTCCCTGGCCCTTTACTCTCAGGGAGGACCTCTCTGTATGGCACCCGCGTCCCCAGACCTCTGGAAACTCCATGTCTGGTCCCTGGGACGGAGGTTCTAGGTCATCTACCACAAGCAGTCGTAGACACCATCACTTCTGCGAGAGCACCCTCTACGAGGCATGCTTACGCCCTGAAGTGGAACCTGTTCGTTGAGTGATATTCGTCTCACAGAGAAGACCCCCGAATCAGTATTATAAAGTGTTACCCATTAAAGATCTCTAACGCTGTTTCGTCAAAGCATCAGTCCATCAAATGAAGTCCTGCATGTGTTTGAGATGGAGCTGAAGCTCAGTGTAAATCTGACCTGTAGAGCGTGTAGTTGAGTGCTGAGGTTCACCAGTCTCTGACACACCTCCTGAAACACAAACACTTCAGTCATCTCTGTTCTCATCTTCAGACACACCTCATTCTTTAAGAGCTTCCTGAAGGTGTACCTCGGTTAAAGTCTTGTCCTGCAGCTGGTTCCCATTCTTGTCCTGTGAGAGGCATTAAACAATAATAAATCCAATATGCACTGCAATATCCACTCAAGTCTTTCTGTAATGTATCAAACCCTCACCTTGTTAGATGGACCGATTACTTCATGAGTCCCGTTAACTGATATCGTTCCTTCATCTGAAAACATGAGAGATGGAAAAGTCTTAATATCTTCGGTAATATATTACATGCACACCATTGGAGAGAATATAATCCAATATTGGATTTGCTTATATTTATGCATTGTAGACATTCTACATTACCACGTCATTTTAATTACTTACTTTGTATATTTGATTTATTGATTAAACAATCTGATAATTTGCGGTTTGGGCCTGGCTTTCCATCCTACTGTAATGTTCAATGGCTATTATTACTCATTTTAGTCCAGAAACTGACACAAGGCAGCAGTATCAGTCACAATATTCCTCATTATAATAATTCATGCGCAGAATAAAGGGGCGGGGCCTGGTTGAGTTAGTTAGTAGTGTGTTAAACTGGCGGTTATGGTAAGGGGCGGGACATTTCCCAAACACACTCGAAGCGCTCGACCAATCACAACACACTGCTCCAGCCGACCAATCAGAGCACAGTGTGCTTTTCAGGAGGAGGGGCTTCATAGAGACAGGAACTAAACAAAGCGTTACTGACAGACTGGGAAGAGAGGAGCGGCAGAATAGGTATGCTAAAGATGAATAAGGTACCTGTTGTTTTCGAGGAGAATTGTCCCTCTGTTGGTTCACCATTCAGTCTGCAGGACTGTGGACGGTCAATGCATGAAGCCAACAGCACTTCACTCAGTCTGTCCACTGAAGTGTGACATAAATAAGAGAGCAGTCTTAATGTCTTGATTGCTAAGCTCTGTATTCTCTGTATTCTCCGTAATCTCCTCTGCTTACCCTCAACAATGGCGTCATTCAGCAGCCGCTCCGCCTGAGGAGCCGAGGGAGTTTCTGCTCTGAATATATTCCTGGAGTTTGTGGGAACGGTAACAGTCTGACCTCCAGTGACCTCGACCAGATCAGAGAAGAGCGTCACACGCTCCTGTAACAGCTCCAGAACCTCACGGTCCTTCTGCTGGATATCAGCTAGACAGAGAGAGAGAGAGAGAGAGAAATGAAATAAACCGGAGCAGTCTGACGACAGACACAGATGAGTGTTGGGAAATAAACCATGTTTCCTAGTTGATACAAACCTCTGAGTCTGCGTAGCAAAGCTTTGTCCTCGGTTTCAATCAGAGGGAAATCCTCTCTTGACGGACAGCTGTAAAAGAGAAAGACAGAAGCTGATGAAGTGTGTGCGTTGACTGTGCAGAGATATATCTGAGAGGGGCATTGAGGTTTTGGGTTGAGGAGTTGTGAGTTGACTCTGACTTGCTCACTGTCTGCTGAATGATTTTCATCCAGGTGTTTCTGTCGTCTTTGGAGGCGGCGTGGAGCTCGTACATCTCTGGAGGCGTGGAGTGACTGATGAGGAACATTCCTCGCTCCTGATTGGCTATATGCCTCACAATCAAATTCTGAAGGCACAGCACTGCCGGTTTGTCCTGTGATGATGTAGGTCACGAGATAAATTATGCGTTGTTAGAATGCACTGATAGTCAGCCAATAGAAAGCTGTGACTCACCAGACAGGGGAAAATATACTTCTGGTCTTTTTCTTGCATGAACACCAGGACGTCTGTCATTAACAAAACTTGCACATCTATGCAGACAAAACACAGAGTTACTGAGAAATCTATCTGGATACCAATCATTTCAACTCACTCACAGCCATGTTTTTCAAAATAAATGAATGTCCTCATAGACAATGATGACACCTTGGACAAAGACACTACATGCCAATTTTCAAGTCAATCAGACAAACGGTTGGGTAGTTAGAGCCTTCTCCCTGTTTTATTTCTGTTATAGTGCCCCCAAGTGGCCAAGTGACACTTTTTCTTTTCACACAACCACATATTGAGCTCATACAGATGTGGGCCAATTTTGGTGAACATATCCCATTCTGTTCAAGAGTTATAGCATTTAAGTGACCTAAAAAAAAAGAGAGAGAGAGAGAGAAACTTTTGCCATGCTGTGCCAACAGCGATGATTTAAAAGTTCAACTTTTTTGGGGGTGATAATTATTGATATTCAATCTCCAGATAATCTTTCTGCACTGGTTTGATTCTGACAGATTACTTTGCAAAAAACCTGAAAATGTTTCATTATGGAACTGAAAATGGAGATGTATGTATTGCCAAGGATTCCAATGATATAAGACTAGAGTCTGTGCCAAATGGTTGAGCAGTTATGGCCAAAAATGTGTGAAAATCTTGTTTTTATCACTGTAGTGTTGACATTGACGCGCTATTGCACGTTAATCGTTATAATGGTTTCGTGGGAGTGAATCAAATGAGATTGACTCAGAAACGAGTCAATGAATGCACTCGTGTCCCCTGATCCACACATGCACATCTTCTTTGTTGCATGCGCAAATTATGATACACTAATACAAAAGAAAACATTTGTATTCACAATTTTTTTTACAAATTGCAACACATTCATTCGTTTTTTTTTAATTTTGCACACTCAAGTTGAAAGGCATTTGGTTGTGGATAGTAAAACATATCTGCAACATTCATCAAGTTCATGGATAATTGTGCTTGCAAGTGTATATTCATCCCACAGATGACTGTATAACAATAGTAATGTGAGGAGGACAGCCGGCACCTTTGAGTCTGGAGCCCTGCGCAGTCTTCCACAGCAGCGCCCCCTCGTGGATGAGCCCGCGCCGCAGAAGCTCTGCTCCACGAAACACGCCTCCACCCTTCACTTTGGTCTCGGCCCGCGGGTCCAGGCGCGACTGGATCTCCTGCAGACGCTGAGCTCGCTCTAACTCCTGAACCTGCTGATCCACTGAACACAACAGCTCCCGGATCAGAGCCAGAGACTGAGCCAGAGACTTGCTCTCCTCTTCACTCCCTGTCAAAGCAGATACAGTGTGTTCTCAGAGCAGCGAGGGACACACAGGCCATTCACAGTCCATGAGGAGCCCAGGCCCCCTTCTCTAGCACTCAGGCCCCGTTCTCTAGCACTCAGGGTTAATTATGCTTATCCATTCCGATTCTTATCGATTCCTAATTTCCATTTCGAAAATGCACAAAAAAAAAAAACGTATATATCATTCACATGTAGGGCCCTATTTTAACGACCTGAAACGCAAATATCAAGCGCGAAACGCAAGTAACTTTGTGGGCGGATCTCGCAAATCTAAAATGTGTTGGTCTGAAGTAGCTTCATTACTCATAGGTGTGGTTTGGGTGTAACGTGAAATAAACCAATCAGAGCATCATCTCTCATTCCCTTTAAGAGCAGGCGCGCTTGCTCCATGGCGGATTGCTATTATAACGGCGGATTTGCCAGACGCACGACAGGAGCGGTTCACAGCCGAGGAGACTGACGTTCTCGTCAGGGCCGTAAAACACAGAGAAGTGACATTGGGGATGGAGAAACACACACAAATTAGCTTCGGTTAAACAGGCGTATGATAATTTGGGTAAATGTGTAAGCTATATGTATGCTTTTATAATAAACTGTCTATCTATCTATCGATCGTAATAATGTATGATTTGCAAAAATGAAAACTGCTGCTTCTGTGTAGATGAGAGAAGCAAAGTGTATTCGTGTTGTGCACACGCTACATTGATTATGGCCAAGCATGCGCCCTTAAAATAGCATCTGAATAACATGCGCAAACGCGCCACTGACTTTAAACTAGTTTTTTTTGGTCAGTGGCGGAATTGTTTTCTGAAACTGCAAAATAGCACCAGGGAACGTTTGTGCCAGATCACGCCGCCTCTTTTCCCTGAACCGCCCCCGGGAGCGCAAGTTCATTCCCTAATTTACCGACGTGCGTCTGTGGAGGGAAAAGTCTGCTGTGTGCGGGTGCAATATAGGAATGATACATGCGTCGTGTACAAAGTCAATTGCGCTGGGTGCGAGATAGGGCCCTAAGTCTTATTGCAAAACATTTTCATTTTACCTGAATATTTTATGAACAAAAATCAACAGGCTAAAAAACTCTTACACAAGGAACGTTTGCCTGTGGTTTAAAAATACCATAGAAGAACAGCCTAAATTATATAAATGTAGAGCATTATTAAAGACTCAGTAATTAAAAAAAGAACAAAAAAGAATTTGCAATCGCAACATAGATACAACTGAACAAACGACTGAAATAATCAGTGTTTTAAGATTTAGTACAGAGTCGTCTTTCATTTGAAAAGTCTTATTGAAATGCTTACAAAGGAATCGATAAGAGGAACTGACTTTTTTTTATTTTATAACAAGTGTCCGATTCCAGAATTGAAATCGATTTTCGATTTCCAACTCTAGTGTTGATGCTGATTTTCATGAATTAACTAAACTGACCTGTTGGACATGATGCAGATTATGTTCTCAGACTGTAGTTTGACATGTGGTCTCACCTTTCGTGTTGTCCAGTATGCGCTGGATGAGCA
This sequence comes from Rutilus rutilus, assembly GCF_951802725.1. Lineage (NCBI taxonomy): Eukaryota > Metazoa > Chordata > Actinopteri > Cypriniformes > Leuciscidae > Rutilus > Rutilus rutilus. Next base: position 881,469 of record NC_140230.1, on the reverse strand, counting down.
CGGGGTATTTGGTGATGCGCTGCGTGACCAGTAAGATGCACTCCTGGACTCCATGACGGCGCAGTAGAGAACCTCTGCTCACACGCTTCACAGGATAACAGGACAGAAGTCAGAAACTAAATCTATTTCATTAAACACATTCTACAGCAGAGGTAGGCGTAACCTGAAGCATGCGTGTCCTCTCACCCGTATGAACTGCTGGAACCTCTTGTCCCGCGCCAGCAGCTCCTTATAGAGCTTCACTGCCTTCAGGTGCCGACTGCAGAACTCCACATAACACTTCCTCATCTCCTCTGCGTTCTGCCCTGAGAACTGATGCAGACGAGACACAGCATCAGCATATCCGCTCACTGAGCTGAGATATCTGGCACAACTGCTAAAGGACACACAAATCTAGAAAACACTGCCTGTTCATCTGATGCTCTTAGAATGATCCTAAGAATCCTCAGAGCCCTTCAAAGTGCATTTCCAGACGCAAGACGGCAATTTGTGTTTGAATGAAACGAGAGAGCGCGTCCGCTGCGATACATGGATGTGCGCGGTGTTATAATGCGTTGCTATTGACGACAGTCATTATAAGGAAGGAAATGCCACAGAATATAATCTTGCTTAAAAAAGTGCATAAAGCTGCTCGTTTTATTTGTTGTTTGTTGATTTTCCAATATAAAACGTGTTGAAATGTCTTCAGGGTGAGCATCAGTTATTTTTGAACACTTTCATCTCGTTTTAACAAAACCGTGATAATATTGATAATCACGATAATTTTGGTCACTATTATCGTGATATGAAATTTCCATACCGTCCCGTCCCTAGTTCGCTGTGATCGTCAAAGGTTTAATAGACAGAGCCGAATCACTGTCATGTAGGAATAAGGTAACGAGAGTGTTTGAATCGAGATCGCCATCTTGTGACGCTTGTATGCAGCGAACAGCCGTGATTGGTGCGTGAGGAGTTCACCTGGTCCACCAGTATGTCTCCCAGCCTCTGTATGGTGAAGTTGCGAGTGCTACTGGGAGCCAGGCTGTGGCTTCTCCTCTGCAGGAGTTGGCTGAGGAAGCTGGAGTGAATAGACAAGAGCTGGTCCAGGCAGGGGAAGATGGTGTTCACTACACCCATCTCCATCAGCACCTCCTCCATCATGCCTCTGCGAAACACCCCGTCCATGATCCGCAGCGTCCGCACGTGGTTCAGCTCCGTCTGGATCAGCTCTGAACAACACAGAGGAAACACCATATGAGGACCTCGGCTTCTGCTGTTACTGCTTCATTCAGAGACTTGACCCAATGCTGGTCCTGATTGCTGTCTCATGATTTAGGCCTGTGTTTTAGTCTCGTTTTTGATTTGGGGATTTTGGAAAACATAATGCTGTTTCCCGTTCCTTTCCTTTCCTTTAAAGGTGCATTGTGTAATATGTTGACAGAAATGCAATATCATATACATAACTATGTTTTCAGTGGTGTATAAAGACCTTACATAATCGTTGTGTTTTTATTAGCTTAGAATGAGGCATTTCTCTCTACACACACCGCGGGTCCGCTCACATCCACATGTTTCTACGGTGGCCCCAAATGCGTTTCTTCACTATGTTGTTCTTCGTGCAAAGAAGCTATAGCTAAAGTCAGCGAATAAAACACTGACACCATGATGAACAAGTAATAACATATCGTTATTACATATCGTAATATCATAATAACATATCAATAACATATCGTTATCGCAGTAACATATTGTTTTACTGAATAATCAAGTAAACCTAATTTCTTCATTTATCTTTGTAAAGAAACCTCATTGTTTAACTGGCTACTCTCTGCTGTCTCAGACGACGACATCACTTCCTGTCGGCCACCGTAACTTCTGTTGGGTGTAATTCACAACATCACCGCTAGATGGCGCTATAAATCACACACTGCACTTTTAAAGTGGTGCGCGGTCACCATGCGTAACATACAACTCAGCCGAATCATGTAACGTCGTGTAACAGTGTATTGAGCTGCGACAGAGACGGTGTTCAACAGACGGAGAGAAACACGGACAGGGTCCAGGCTTCAGGCTTCAGGGTTCAGGGTTCAGGCTTCAGGCTTCAGGCTTCAGGCTTCAGGGTTCAGGCTTCAGGTGTGGGTTTAAACGGACAAATACACGCGAAAATGTAAAGTAACTGAATCCGTGTCAGTGTATTAGATCAGTGCATTCGGTCTTAAAGTGACAGCAGCCTAATAAACCTGCAGCTCTCTTTGTCATGTAATGTTAATATGGCAACAATTATTATGTTAACAACAGAAGAAAATGAGAGAATCATTCACTACTCTTCACTGAATAGCATTAGTACCTTTAATAATAATCAATGTATATTTAATTCATACTGTGAAGGCTCCTTGGTATACATCTGAGTTACGCAGATTGAATGCGATAGGCAGGCAGTTGGAGTGGAAATATAACAAATCTGGCCTAACAGTTCATGGATCAATGTTTGATCAGCATCAGATTGAGTATCAAAATGCTCTCAAAGCTGCAAAAGTGGCATATTATTCTACTATTATTAGTGACATCTCACATCCCAGAGTTCTGTTTACAACCGTCAATAATCTAATTAAATCTCCCAGTAACTTTAACTGTTCAACCATTGAGCAGTGTAATGCATTTCTCAATTATTTTTCAACTAAAATTGAGAATATGTATAAGGCCATTGCCTGCCAGGTTGCTTCTGAGCTTGTTGAGGTGCGTTCTCCTAATCTCTCTGGTCTGGTTTTTTCAAGTTTCAGTGCTGTTGATTTGGATTTTATTTCTAAACTTGTTTTGTCAATGAATTCTACTACTTGCATACTTGATCCACTCCCTACGACTGTCTTGAAAACCTGTCTGCCTGTTATTGTACCCCACATCACTGCTATTGTCAATGCTTCACTCAATACAGGGAATGTCTCTTCTGCTCTAAAACGTCTGCAGTTACGCCAGTTCTTAGAAAGCCTGGGAGTGATATCACCGATATGTCGGATTATCAACCCATCTCCAATTTACCTTTCCTGGCAAAAGTGCTTGAGCGTGTGGTTGTTGGGCAACTCCATACTCATCTCTGTACGAATAGCCTACTAGAAACTTTTCAATCCGGGTTTAAGTCTGGACATAGTACAGAGACTGCTCTAGTCAGGGTCCTGAATGACCTCCTCGTTATCGCAGACTCTGGGGATTGTGGCATTTTGGTCATGTTAGACCTTACTGCGGCATTCGATACCATATGTCACAGCATATTATTGGACAGATTGCATATGTGGACCGGTCTGTCTGGAACTGTGTTAAACTGGTTTAAATCTTACCTCTCAGATCAATTTGTCTACCTGGGTACTACCAGATCTCAGACTGTGCCTCTGTGTCAGGGTGTCCCTCAGGGGTCGGTTTTGGGTCCTGGTTTATTTAGAGTTTATATGCTGCCTCTCGGGCAGATCATTCAGAAGTATGGCCTGAGCTATCACTGTTACGCGGACGACACCCAGATTTATATCAGCTCTCAGCCTGATCCATTCTTCCTCTTCAAAACTTTCTGATTGTGTGTTGGAAATCAAAGCGTGGATGAAACTCAACTTTATAAAACTTAACTGCTACAAAACAGAAATTTTGTTAATTGGCACTCCATGTAACGTCAGTACATGTAATGATTTTAAACTTTCAGTAGACAATACCCAATTGTCCCCTTCTGGCCAGGTTCGTAACTTGGGTGTGATTTCTGATGCCCAGCTAACTTTTAATTCACATTTTAAAAACATAACAAAGGTTGCTTTTTTCCATCTGAGGAATATTGCGCGTATTAGACCGTCTCTCTCTAGGCCTGATGCAGAGAGGCTTATCCATGCCTTCATCATGTCAAGGCTTGATTATTGTCATTCTCTCTTTGTAGGTTTACCAGCAAATTCCATTAAGAGGTTAGCCTGGTTAAAACCAGACCATTCTCAGTAGTAACTGAGTTATGGTCTGGCAAATCTTCATTAATAACTCATTTCCAAAGGGGCGTCACCAACGGACGTCGCTCAAATGCCTCTGACCTAAAACCAATCAGAGCGATCGCCATCGTGTAAAGCCATATGCTGTGTCCCAATTCGCCTAAGTTACACTACGCCATAAAAGTATGTACTCTTTTTGTGAAGAAAAGGTATTTACTTTTGAATGTGTAGCAAAAAGTAGGCAAGCTTTGGGACATACTACTTCGTCATCTTTATCGGACGAATCTGTCGCGTGCATCCTGTCACGTAAACTGCCCTGTCAATCATCTAAAATCCTCTATTAAATCTAATTCAATTTCGGAGAGAAATGTAGTAGCACGTTCATCTGCCAGTGGGTCTTTCATGGAGACTGTCCTCATGTGTTTGCAATTTGAATATAATAATGTGCGCTTCACCAGCGGACCTAAAACCAATCAGAGCGATCGTCATCGTGTAAAGCCCGCCCCAACGTTTCTGATTGGTGCCGCGATTTCGACGAATTAGAAATGGGCTTGAATGAGCTCTTTGCCAGACTACTTGCAGAGCAAATCTAAATTTGCCGGAAGTTGTATTAAGAGGTTGCAATATATACAAAACTCTGCCACACATGTTTTGACTTATACATCTTCACGCCATCACATTACACCCGTGCTCCAGCAACTGCACTGGCTTCCAGTTCAGATTCTGATTTTAACCTATAAAGCAGTACACGGGTTTGCTCCGGATTACATCTGTGACTTGGTTACTCCATCCATTCCCACTCGCTCTCTCTCTCTGTGTCAGCCTCGCTGTAAATTAAAAACCTCAAGGGAAGGGCCTTTTCCTATCCCGTGCCTCAGTTATGGAACACACTGCCCGCATCCCTAATGCTGCTTCTGTGGATTGCTTTAAGAAACTTCTTAAGACACATCTTTTTAGTCAAGCTTATCATTTATTTTGTCTATTTTTCTATGCTTATATATATATTTTCTTTTCCCATGTTTGATTATTTTGTTCTGCGCATGCTGTAGCGCTTTGAGTCCGAGAAAGGCACATTACAAATAAAATGTATAATTATTATTTATTTATTTTAGGTTTAAAGATGATGGTTACAACCCATTGAGTTTACTTATTACACCTGAAAATGTACATTTATTCCATACTTTCATTGGTTTCCCTTGCTGGAGTGGACCAGATACCCGTTTGAAATGACTCCAGCACAAGACCCTGAGGAAGACTGAAGGCTTCAACTGAACAGGGAACAGGTGAGGACTAATTAGAAACTAAGACAACTAATGAACGAACTAGAACGAACCGCATTCTCAAGTGGTGTAAATGAGAAAGTGTTCCGTATATAACAACATCAGATCCATGCCAGAGCTGGCTGACAGTGTAACCGCGTCCAAAGGTCCGGAAGTCAGTAGAGGCTCACCGTATATGACGTCTTGTCTCTTGATGACATCTTTGCGTTGAGACTGCAGGTAAGACGAGTCCACGGCCATACTCCAGGAGTCCACCTCGAAGTCCTTCCCGTCCCTTTCCAGCTCCTCCAGCATTGATGCGTAGTACATCTCCCCTGTGGAGTAGTGTGTGAGAACGCAGCGGGCTACATGCACATACAGGTGTGTGTGTGTGTGTGGAGCTGCACCTTCATCGTTGAGGGACTCCATGGACATGGCTCTGTTCCTGAAGTTCAGCGAGTCTGTGGAGTGAGAGAGGATCCGCCTCAGGCCGAGAGGAGAGTCGTCACTCAGACTCCTGTGGGAAACACCAGCGTTAGAGGACCAGGCTTTCACACACTCTTACAGCTCTCTGTGGCACACTTCAGGAGAGAGTCCCTCACACACTCTTACAGCTCTCTGTGGCACACTTCAGGAGAGAGTCCCTCACACACTCTTACAGCTCTCTGTGGCACACTTCAGGAGAGAGTCCCTCACACACTTCAGGAGAGAGTCCCTCACACACTTCAGGAGAGAGTCCCTCACACACTTCAGGAGAGAGTCCCTCACACACTCTTACAGCTCTCTGTGGCACACTTCAGGAGAGAGTCCCTCACACACTCTTACAGCTCTCTGTGGCACACTTCAGGAGAGAGTCCCTCACACACTCTTACAGCTCTCTGTGGCACACTTCAGGAGAGAGTCCCTCACACACTTCAGGAGAGAGTCCCTCACACACTTCAGGAGAGAGTCCCTCACACACTTCAGGAGAGAGTCCCTCACACACTTCAGGAGAGAGTCCCTCACACACTCTTACAGCTCTCTGTGGCACACTTCAGGAGAGAGTCCCTCACACACTTCAGGAGAGAGTCCCTCACACACTCTTACAGCTCTCTGTGGCACACTTCAGGAGAGAGTCCCTCACACACTTCAGGAGAGAGTCCCTCACACACTTCAGGAGAGAGTCCCTCACACACTTCAGGAGAGAGTCCCTCACACACTTCAGGAGAGAGTCCCTCACACACTCTTACAGCTCTCTGTGGCACACTTCAGGAGAGAGTCCCTCACACACTTCAGGAGAGAGTCCCTCACACACTCTTACAGCTCTCTGTGGCACACTTCAGGAGAGAGTCCCTCACACACTTCAGGAGAGAGTCCCTCACACACTTCAGGAGAGAGTCCCTCACACACTTCAGGAGAGAGTCCCTCACACACTTCAGGAGAGAGTCCCTCACACACTTCAGGAGAGAGTCCCTCACACACTTCAGGAGAGAGTCCCTCACACACTCTTACAGCTCTCTGTGACACACTTCAGGAGAGAGTCCCTCACACACTTCAGGAGAGAGTCCCTCACACACTTCAGGAGAGAGTCCCTCACACACTTCAGGAGAGAGTCCCTCACACACTCTTACAGCTCTCTGTGGCACACTTCAGGAGAGAGTCCCTCACACACTTCAGGAGAGAGTCCCTCACACACTTCAGGAGAGAGTCCCTCACACACTTCAGGAGAGAGTCCCTCACACACTTCAGGAGAGAGTCCCTCACACACTTCAGGAGAGAGTCTCTCACACACTTCAGGAGAGAGTCTCTCACACACTTCAGGAGAGAGTCCCTCACACACTTCAGGAGAGAGTCCCTCACACACTTCAGGAGAGAGTCCCTCACACACTCTTACAGCTCTCTGTGGCACACTTCAGGAGAGAGTCCCTCACACACTTCAGGAGAGAGTCCCTCACACACTTCAGGAGAGAGTCCCTCACACACTTCAGGAGAGAGTCCCTCACACACTTCAGGAGAGAGTCCCTCACACACTTCAGGAGAGAGTCCCTCACACACTTCAGGAGAGAGTCCCTCACACACTTCAGGAGAGAGTCCCTCACACACTGGCATACACACATAAACAGAAGCTATCTGTGCTCTTACACTGCTTACACACATTTTCAAAACTTTACACACAAATCTAAGAATCACACACACAAAATGCTAAATGAAGCACTGCATTCAAAATATCACAAACATCTCAAAAGCAAACATTTGTCTTACGTTGCCATAATAATCAAATATTAATCAACTTTGCCATAATATTATATTTTTGGATGTATCATATACACAGTTATTCTAAACCTAAAGCTCTTCTTTCATGACATTTCTGTACAAGATTGAAAGTAATTGTCAGAGAGATGTTGAAAATTCACGGTAAACACGAAAGCAAGATCAAAACCAAACTATTAATGTTGTCACTGTTGTGAATACAGTATTACACAGTCCGACAAACCCTTAACTCGACCTTTGACCTGTTTATAGGCCTATTCTAAAGCCATGATTGGTTGGTGTTCAGTAAAGAGATGAGTGTTTGCACATGTGAGTGTGTGTGAGGAGTGTGTGTCAGGAGTCTGTGTGTGTGTGTGTGTGTGTGTGTGTGTGTGTGTGTGTGTGTGTGTGCGTGCGTGTGTGTGTGTGTGTGTGTGAGTGTGTGTGTGTGTGTGTGTGTGTGTGTGTGTTTCTGGTGTTTGAGTGTCAGGTTTCAGAAATGAGAAGTGAGGATTTTGTGTGTGAGCAGTTGAAACCACAGTAACACACACATCAGTGTATGCGTGAGAAACCCCTGTCACACACATGAGTGTATGCGTGCTTTACCCTGCGATGTTGTTGGTGGAGACGCTCTTGTTGAGGGACAGCGTGTGTGTGTGTGTGTGTGTGTGTGTGTGTGTGTATGCGCTGCTTTACCCTGCGATGTTGTTGGTGGAGACGCTCTTGTTGAGGGACAGCGTGTGTGTGTGTGTGTGTGTGTGTGTGTGTGTGTGTGTGTGTGTGTGTGTGTGTGTGTGTGTGTGTGTGTATGCGCTGCTTTACCCTGCGATGTTGTTGGTGGAGACGCTCTTGTTGAGGGACAGCGTGTGTGTGTGTGTGTGTGTGTGTGTGTGTGTGTGTGTGTGTGTGTGTGTGTGTGTGTGTGTGTGTGTGTGTGTGTGTGTGTGTATGCGCTGCTTTACCCGGCGATGTTGTTGGTGGAGACGCTCTTGTTGAGGGACAGCGTGTGTGTGTGTGTGTGTGTGTGTGTGTGTGTGTGTGTGTGTGTGTGTGTGTGCTTTACCCTGCGATGTTGTTGGTGGAGACGCTCTTGTTGAGGGACAGTGTGGATCGGCCTTTCCTGGAGCCGAGGAAGGACTGCCGGAGCGTCTCTGAGGGGTAGATGGCGGAGCTCGGCCTCTCCTTCAGGATCGGGTCTGGTGAAGCACAACACACACTCTCATCACAGAACATCACGTCTAACACTGCCACTGCTGTCTTACAGGTGTTATTACTGTTATTACTGCGACGGTAATCAGTCATGAGGAAGGATAAACAGGGAAACTCACTCTTGCTGCGGAGGGCCACGTTATGCAGAGTCGCAGCGTTCCTGACCAGCGCCAGCCTCTGTTGCTGTGTGCGTTAATGTGTGTTAATGTGTGTTACACACGGGAATATATACACACATTCAACAATACAATAGAAATGCTAAATATCCTAAACTTTCACCCCTTCATTTATTCTGTTGTTCTCTCAACATTTAAGATGATAATACTGTCATCATCCGCTCTCGCTCGTGTTGCTCCAGATCTGCTGGACTTCTGTTAGTCTTTACAAGTGCTGATATTTTTAATATTCTTTCATAACTTTTGTCCTGAGTATAAAACAAGATCATAACAGTTCTCCATACAAAGAGCCGTTTAATCCAGTTCTCCTGAAGAGACATGATCACTTTCTGCGAGTAGATTTAAATCAGACTATTATTTGCATCCGGTTTAAACAGTGGTCAAGACTCACACTGTACATCGAGCGCATTAAACACTGTACATCGAGCGCATTAAACACTGTACATCGAGCGCATTAAACACTGTACATCGAGCGCATTAAACACTGTACATCGAGCGCATTAAATACTGTACATCGAGCGCATTAAACACTGTACATCAAGCGCATTAAATACTGTACATCGAGCGCATTAAACACTGTACATCGAGCGCATTAAATACTGTACATCGAGCGCATTAAACACTGTACATCGAGCGCATTAAACACTGTACATCGAGCGCATTAAATACTGTACATCGAGCGCATTAAACACTGTAAACGTGTGCTCTCTGTACATCGAGCGCATTAAACACTGTACATCGAGCGCATTAAACACTGTACATCGAGCGCATTAAATACTGTACATCGAGCGCATTAAATACTGTACATCAAGCGCATTAAACACTGTACATCGAGCGCATTAAACACTGTACATCGAGCGCATTAAACACTGTACATCGAGCGCATTAAACACTGTACATCGAGCGCATTAAACACTGTACATCGAGCGCATTAAACACTGTACATCGAGCGCATTAAACACTGTACATCGAGCGCATTAAACACTGTACATCGAGCGCATTAAACACTGTACATCGAGCGCATTAAATACTGTACATCGAGCGCATTAAACACTGTACATCGAGCGCATTAAACACTGTACATCGAGCGCATTAAACACTGTACATCGAGCGCATTAAATACTGTACATCGAGCGCATTAAATACTGTACATCGAGCGCATTAAACACTGTACATCGAGCGCATTAAACACTGTACATCGAGCGCATTAAACACTGTACATCGAGCGCATTAAACACTGTACATCAAGCGCATTAAATACTGTACATCGAGCGCATTAAACACTGTACATCGAGCGCATTAAACACTGTACATCGAGCGCATTAAACACTGTACATCGAGCGCATTAAACACTGTACATCGAGCGCATTAAATACTGTACATCGAGCGCATTAAACACTGTACATCGAGCGCATTAAACACTGTACATCGAGCGCATTAAATACTGTACATCGAGCGCATTAAACACTGTACATCGAGCGCATTAAACACTGTACATCGAGCGCATTAAATACTGTACATCGAGCGCATTAAACACTGTACATCGAGCGCATTAAACACTGTACATCGAGCGCATTAAACACTGTACATCGAGCGCATTAAATACTGTACATCGAGCGCATTAAACACTGTACATCGAGCGCATTAAACACTGTACATCGAGCGCATTAAACACTGTACATCGAGCGCATTAAACACTGTACATCGAGCGCATTAAACACTGTACATCGAGCGCATTAAATACTGTACATCGAGCGCATTAAACACTGTAAACGTGTGCTCTCTGTACATCAGCTGATCAATGTTTATGAGCGAATAACAGCCCAGATAAATCTGTTCATCATATAAAGCGATGGTGTCTCTTACACTCCTACGGGATTATTTTACCATCTCTCAGAGTTCATGGGAAATCTTCCTCTGTGTTCTGAAGATGAACAAAAGCCTTTGGGTTTGGAAAGACACAAGTAAATGATGACATTAATGTTCATTTTTGGGTGAATTAACCCTTTATAATAACTAGAGATGCACTGATATATCTGTGTCTCGAGGCCAAGCGTTCATGAAAGTGAAAACTACCGTATGTCCGGAGCTGGACACAAACATTTCAGTTTTTAATTCAGTGTAATTATTATATCTGGAAATAAATAGCAGTTGAATATGATAGTTTGAGCTCTGTTGTTAATTTTAACCATTAAATATAATATACTGATGTATTAATGAGAGGATCCCTGTGGCATTAGCTGGTCCTGAAGTGAATCTAACCCTGAATCATCCGCTCTCGCTCGTGTTGCTCCAGATCTGCTGGACTTCTGTTAGTCTTTACAACAAGTGCTGATATTTTTAATATTCTTTCATAACTTTTGTCCTGAGTATAAAACAAGATCATAACAGTTCTCCATACAAAGAGCCGTTTAATCCAGTTCTCCTGAAGAGACATGATCACTTTATGCGAGTAGATTTAAATCAGACTATTATTTGCATCCGGTTTAAACAGTGGTCAAGACTCACACTGTACATCGAGCGCATTAAATACTGTACATCGAGCGCATTAAACACTGTACATCGAGCGCATTAAACACTGTACATCGAGCGCATTAAACACTGTACATCGAGCGCATTAAACACTGTACATCGAGCGCATTAAACACTGTACATCGAGCGCATTAAACACTGTACATCGAGCGCATTAAACACTGTACATCGAGCGCATTAAATACTGTACATCGAGCGCATTAAACACTGTAAACGTGTGCTCTCTGTACATCAGCTGATCAATGTTTATGAGCGAATAACAGCCCAGATAAATCTGTTCATCATATAAAGCGATGGTGTCTCTTACACTCCTACGGGATTATTTTACCATCTCTCAGAGTTCATGGGAAATCTTCCTCTGTGTTCTGAAGATGAACAAAAGCCTTTGGGTTTGGAAAGACACAAGTAAATGATGACATTAATGTTCATTTTTGGGTGAATTAACCCTTTATAATAACTAGAGATGCACTGATATATCTGTGTCTCGAGGCCAAGCGTTCATGAAAGTGAAAACTACCGTATGTCCGGAGCTGGACACAAACATTTCAGTTTTTAATTCAGTGTAATTATTATATCTGGAAATAAATAGCAGTTGAATATGATAGTTTGAGCTCTGTTGTTAATTTTAACCATTAAATATAATATACTGATGTATTAATGAGAGGATCCCTGTGGCATTAGCTGGTCCTGAAGTGAATCTAACCCTGAATCATCCGCTCTCGCTCGTGTTGCTCCAGATCTGCTGGACTTCTGTTAGTCTTTACAACAAGTGCTGATATTTTTAATATTCTTTCATAACTTTTGTCCTGAGTATAAAACAAGATCATAACAGTTCTCCATACAAAGAGCCGTTTAATCCAGTTCTCCTGAAGAGACATGATCACTTTATGCGAGTAGATTTAAATCAGACTATTATTTGCATCCGGTTTAAACAGTGGTCAAGACTCACACTGTACATCGAGCGCATTAAATACTGTACATCGAGCGCATTAAACACTGTACATCGAGCGCATTAAACACTGTACATCGAGCGCATTAAACACTGTACATCGAGCGCATTAAACACTGTACATCGAGCGCATTAAACACTGTACATCGAGCGCATTAAATACTGTACATCGAGCGCATTAAATACTGTACATCGAGCGCATTAAATACTGTACATCGAGCGCATTAAATACTGTACATCGAGCGCATTAAACACTGTACATCGAGCGCATTAAACACTGTACATCGAGCGCATTAAACACTGTACATCGAGCGCATTAAACACTGTACATCGAGCGCATTAAACACTGTACATCGAGCGCATTAAACACTGTACATCGAGCGCATTAAACACTGTACATCGAGCGCATTAAACACTGTACATCGAGCGCATTAAACACTGTACATCGAGCGCATTAAATACTGTACATCGAGCGCATTAAATACTGTACATCGAGCGCATTAAATACTGTACATCGAGCGCATTAAATACTGTACATCGAGCGCATTAAACACTGTACATCGAGCGCATTAAACACTGTACATCGAGCGCATTAAACACTGTACATCGAGCGCATTAAACACTGTACATCGAGCGCATTAAACACTGTACATCGAGCGCATTAAACACTGTACATCGAGCGCATTAAACACTGTACATCGAGCGCATTAAACACTGTACATCGAGCGCATTAAACACTGTACATCGAGCGCATTAAATACTGTACATCGAGCGCATTAAACACTGTACATCGAGCGCATTAAACACTGTACATCGAGCGCATTAAACACTGTACATCGAGCGCATTAAACACTGTACATCGAGCGCATTAAACACTGTACATCGAGCGCATTAAACACTGTACATCGAGCGCATTAAACACTGTACATCGAGCGCATTAAACACTGTACATCGAGCGCATTAAACACTGTACATCGAGCGCATTAAACACTGTACATCGAGCGCATTAAACACTGTACATCGAGCGCATTAAACACTGTACATCGAGCGCATTAAACACTGTAAACGTGTGCTCTCTGTACATCAGCTGATCAATGTTTATGAGCGAATAACAGCCCAGATAAATCTGTTCATCATATAAAGCGATGGTGTCTCTTACACTCCTACGGGATTATTTTACCATCTCTCAGAGTTCATGGGAAATCTTCCTCTGTGTTCTGAAGATGAACAAAAGCCTTTGGGTTTGGAAAGACACAAGTAAATGATGACATTAATGTTCATTTTTGGGTGAATTAACCCTTTATAATAACTAGAGATGCACTGATATATCTGTGTCTCGAGGACAAGCGTTCATGAAAGTGAAAACTACCGTATGTCCGGAGCTGGACACAAACATTTCAGTTTTTAATTGAGTGTAATTATTATATCTGGAAATAAATAGCAGTTGAATATGATAGTTTGAGCTCTGTTGTTCATTTGAACCATTAAATATAATATACTGATGTATTAATGAGAGGATCCCTGTGGCATTAGCTGGTCCTGAAGTGAATCTAACCCTGAATCATCGGCTATCGCTATTGGCTGGTGAATTTAGCAGCGGCGCATCTCTAATAATAATGCAAAATATTAGATTCACATTTTGTACAGTTAGGCTTCACAAACTGCTGCACATGAGGTAAAATGCACTACATTTGTAATATATCTAGATTGAACCTGTAGATGTCAGGATATTACTAAAGTCTATTAGTTAGACAATGAGTTGACATGATTATTAATATTCCATAAGCACATCTGATAACAATGCTGCCTTCTCATCCCTTGTGGAGCCAGATGTTGATATTAGACGAAACATCTGTTCGTCAGCTCAGTGTCAAACTCAAGAGTTAATGAGGTAATTACCCTTACACAAACACAATATATGGGAATTTACTGCAAAATATAATGCGATATATTATATAATACATTTCCATATATGGGAAACTAGTGCTTGTATTTTTCAATATACTGCAATACATGCACTGACCATGTATGACTATATATTAATACATATAAAATGTTTATAAATGAAGACAAAAATAAACAGTAAATGATAAAAAAAAAAAATGAGAGTAAATCTATCAGCAGTATATCACACACACAGTGCCATATCTGATCACATATACATCTATATATGATGAAGTGTATTACTGAATATAACATTTATATATTAGTAAATATACTGTCACATATTTGCAATTCCTTATGTATTATATATAACACAATATGTTATTCTGTATATTTTCAAATATACTGTTAAACCATTTAATATATCGATCATTGATATCTGGGGAACTCGTCTTCATGGGGTCAGGGTTAGGGTTAGCGTTAGGGTTAGCGTTAGCTTCGTACCTTCTGCTTCATCTTGGCACAGTTGGCCAGTGTGTCGCGACAGCGGTTGTGGATGGTCACATTACAGGCTGGGAAAAGATAAAGCAAACAAGAAATAACATCACTTATTATTACTCTCGTAATTTAACGACATCAAATACACATGAAGCAGACGCTGGCGCTTGTTTTCAGTGTATAAGAGTGTTTGCACTGGTGTTCTGTGATCTGACAACATCAGCTCTCGCTCCAGAACACTCCAGGTGTGAAGCCTCTCCGAAACACACTCGTTTAATCCGGTTTAACCCGGTCCCTCAGACCAGCTCTGGGCCGCTTTCCTGGACACGTGTAAATGCATCTGGTCGTTGAAACCACATAATTTTACTCTTCCCAACAATGCTCAAATATAAACGTGTGAGAGCGTGCTATAGGCTATATGTCACGTTACATCCAGATATGACACCGCAGACGAGCATCTGTTCCTCAAGCCAACGCGCAAACTATTGCAAATCACAGAGAGAGTACTTCACAGGCGCTTAACACACACTCATCTTCACTGAGAGTACAGAGCTGAGAGGATCTTCCAGGGCTGTCGCCGCTCTCTCTTACTGTGGTCTTTGATTTAGATATTTTAGCTGATGATCAATAAAACACAGCTCATATCTGCTGCTGTCGCTGACGTGTCCTCCGTTAGACCTGCGTAAAGCACGGGAACTGAAGATCGAGTTTATTGCAGAAACACATGTATGTGAGCGGGAGTAAAGGGAATCGTTCAGATAAATCTGACATGCAGTGAGCAGTGCAAACATCCGTCAGTCTCTCGGCTCTCTTTCACACACAATAGAGTAAAATCACGTGAATTCGTTTAAAAGATTCAGATCTAGATGTCATGGGCATTTGTTTATCTGTAAAGCTGCTGTGTAATTTTGCAGTGTTTGGAAGCAGATCATTCTCTATTAATACACACAAAAAACTTGATTCACACATGCATGAAACTAAATTCACGTGCACAAAACAAAATGATGTATTCATAAAATACATTTCACAAATGTAGATGTACAACTGTGCACAAAACCTTTGAATGTTTAAAATGTAGGAGTTTATCCTTGAATGTGAATGTGCGAATCGTCACTGTGTCCGAACGAGCCGAGTGAACTATGTTAGCAGTCACACACAATCGAGTCGAGTGAACTATGTTAGCAGTCACACACAATCGAGTCGAGTGAACTACGTTAGCAGTCACACACAATCGAGCCGAGTGAACTATGTTAGCAGTCACACACAATCGAGTCGAGTGAACTATGTTAGCAGTCACACACAATCGAGTCGAGTGAACTATGTTAGCAGTCACACACAATCGAGCCGAGTGAACTATGTTAGCAGTCACACACAATCGAGTCGAGTGAACTACGTTAGCAGTCACACACAATCGAGCCGAGTGAACTATGTTAGCAGTCACACACAATCGAGCCGAGTGAACTATGTTAGCCGTCACACACAATCGAGCCGAGTGAACTATGTTAGCCGTCACACACAATCGAGTCGAGTGAACTATGTTAGCAGTCACACACAATCGAGCCGAGTGAACTATGTTAGCAGTCACACACAATCGAGCCGAGTGAACTATGTTAGCAGTCACACACAATCGAGTCGAGTGAACTATGTTAGCAGTCACACACAATCGAGTCGAGTGAACTACGTTAGCAGTCACACACAATCGAGCCGAGTGAACTATGTTAGCAGTCACACACAATCGAGCCGAGTGAACTATGTTAGCAGTCACACACAATCGAGCCGAGTGAACTATGTTAGCAGTCACACACAATCGAGCCGAGTGAACTACGTTAGCAGTCACACACAATCGAGCCGAGTGAACTACGTTAGCAGTCACACACAATCGAGTCGAGTGAACTATGTTAGCAGTCACACACAATCGAGCCGAGTGAACTATGTTAGCAGTCACACACAATCGAGTCGAGTGAACTATGTTAGCAGTCACACACAATCGAGTCGAGTGAACTATGTTAGCAGTCACACACAATCGAGCCGAGTGAACTATGTTAGCAGTCACACACAATCGAGTCGAGTGAACTATGTTAGCAGTCACACACAATCGAGTCGAGTGAACTATGTTAGCAGTCACACACAATCGAGTCGAGTGAACTATGTTAGCAGTCACACACAATCGAGTCGAGTGAACTATGTTAGCAGTCACACACAATCGAGTCGAGTGAACTATGTTAGCAGTCACACACAATCGAGCCGAGTGAACTATGTTAGCAGTCACACACAATCGAGTCGAGTGAACTATGTTAGCAGTCACACACAATCGAGTCGAGTGAACTATGTTAGCCGTCACACACAATCGAGTCGAGTGAACTATGTTAGCCGTCACACACAATCGAGCCGAGTGAACTATGTTAGCAGTCACACACAATCGAGTCGAGTGAACTATGTTAGCCGTCACACACAATCGAGTCGAGTGAACTATGTTAGCCGTCACACACAATCGAGCCGAGTGAACTATGTTAGCAGTCACACACAATCGAGCCGAGTGAACTATGTTAGCCGTCACACACAATCGAGTCGAGTGAACTATGTTAGCCGTCACACACAATCGAGTCGAGTGAACTATGTTAGCAGTCACACACAATCGAGTCGAGTGAACTATGTTAGCAGTCACACACAATCGAGTCGAGTGAACTATGTTAGCCGTCACACACAATCGAGTCGAGTGAACTATGTTAGCCGTCACACACAATCGAGTCGAGTGAACTATGTTAGCAGTCACACACAATCGAGTCGAGTGAACTATGTTAGCCGTCACACACAATCGAGTCGAGTGAACTATGTTAGCAGTCACACACAATCGAGTCGAGTGAACTATGTTAGCAGTCACACACAATCGAGCCGAGTGAACTATGTTAGCAGTCACACACAATCGAGTCGAGTGAACTATGTTAGCAGTCACACACAATCGAGCCGAGTGAACTATGTTAGCAGTCACACACAATCGAGCCGAGTGAACTATGTTAGCAGTCACACACAATCGAGTCGAGTGAACTATGTTAGCAGTCACACACAATCGAGTCGAGTGAACTATGTTAGCCGTCACACACAATCGAGTCGAGTGAACTATGTTAGCAGTCACACACAATCGAGCCGAGTGAACTATGTTAGCAGTCACACACAATCGAGCCGAGTGAACTATGTTAGCAGTCACACACAATCGAGTCGAGTGAACTATGTTAGCAGTCACACACAATCGAGCCGAGTGAACTATGTTAGCCGTCACACACAATCGAGTCGAGTGAACTATGTTAGCAGTCACACACAATCGAGTCGAGTGAACTATGTTAGCCGTCACACACAATCGAGCCGAGTGAACTATGTTAGCAGTCACACACAATCGAGTCGAGTGAACTATGTTAGCCGTCACACACAATCGAGTCGAGTGAACTATGTTAGCAGTCACACACAATCGAGTCGAGTGAACTATGTTAGCAGTCACACACAATCGAGTCGAGTGAACTATGTTAGCAGTCACACACAATCGAGTCGAGTGAACTATGTTAGCAGTCACACACAATCGAGTCGAGTGAACTATGTTAGCAGTCACACACAATCGAGTCGAGTGAACTATGTTAGCAGTCACACACAATCGAGTCGAGTGAACTATGTTAGCAGTCACACACAATCGAGTCGAGTGAACTATGTTAGCCGTCACACACAATCGAGTCGAGTGAACTATGTTAGCAGTCACACACAATCGAGTCGAGTGAACTATGTTAGCAGTCACACACAATCGAGTCGAGTGAACTATGTTAGCAGTCACACACAATCGAGTCGAGTGAACTATGTTAGCAGTCACACACAATCGAGTCGAGTGAACTATGTTAGCCGTCACACACAATCGAGTCGAGTGAACTATGTTAGCCGTCACACACAATCGAGTCGAGTGAACTATGTTAGCAGTCACACACAATCGAGTCGAGTGAACTATGTTAGCAGTCACACACAATCGAGTCGAGTGAACTATGTTAGCAGTCACACACAATCGAGTCGAGTGAACTATGTTAGCAGTCACACACAATCGAGCCGAGTGAACTATGTTAGCAGTCACACACAATCGAGTCGAGTGAACTATGTTAGCCGTCACACACAATCGAGTCGAGTGAACTATGTTAGCAGTCACACACAATCGAGTCGAGTGAACTATGTTAGCCGTCACACACAATCGAGTCGAGTGAACTATGTTAGCAGTCACACACAATCGAGTCGAGTGAACTATGTTAGCCGTCACACACAATCGAGTCGAGTGAACTATGTTAGCAGTCACACACAATCGAGTCGAGTGAACTATGTTAGCCGTCACACACAATCGAGTCGAGTGAACTATGTTAGCCGTCACACACAATCGAGTCGAGTGAACTATGTTAGCCGTCACACACAATCGAGTCGAGTGAACTATGTTAGCCGTCACACACAATCGAGTCGAGTGAACTATGTTAGCAGTCACACACAATCGAGTCGAGTGAACTATGTTAGCAGTCACACACAATCGAGTCGAGTGAACTATGTTAGCCGTCACACACAATCGAGTCGAGTGAACTATGTTAGCCGTCACACACAATCGAGTCGAGTGAACTATGTTAGCAGTCACACACAATCGAGTCGAGTGAACTATGTTAGCAGTCACACACAATCGAGTCGAGTGAACTATGTTAGCCGTCACACACAATCGAGTCGAGTGAACTATGTTAGCAGTCACACACAATCGAGTCGAGTGAACTATGTTAGCCGTCACACACAATCGAGTCGAGTGAACTATGTTAGCAGTCACACACAATCGAGTCGAGTGAACTATGTTAGCAGTCACACACAATCGAGTCGAGTGAACTATGTTAGCCGTCACACACAATCGAGTCGAGTGAACTATGTTAGCCGTCACACACAATCGAGTCGAGTGAACTATGTTAGCAGTCACACACAATCGAGCCGAGTGAACTATGTTAGCAGTCACACACAATCGAGTCGAGTGAACTATGTTAGCCGTCACACACAATCGAGTCGAGTGAACTATGTTAGCAGTCACACACAATCGAGTCGAGTGAACTATGTTAGCAGTCACACACAATCGAGTCGAGTGAACTATGTTAGCAGTCACACACAATCGAGTCGAGTGAACTATGTTAGCAGTCACACACAATCGAGTCGAGTGAACTATGTTAGCAGTCACACACAATCGAGTCGAGTGAACTATGTTAGCAGTCACACACAATCGAGCCGAGTGAACTATGTTAGCCGTCACACACAATCGAGTCGAGTGAACTATGTTAGCAGTCACACACAATCGAGCCGAGTGAACTATGTTAGCCGTCACACACAATCGAGTCGAGTGAACTATGTTAGCCGTCACACACAATCGAGTCGAGTGAACTATGTTAGCAGTCACACACAATCGAGTCGAGTGAACTATGTTAGCAGTCACACACAATCGAGTCGAGTGAACTATGTTAGCAGTCACACACAATCGAGTCGAGTGAACTATGTTAGCAGTCACACACAATCGAGTCGAGTGAACTATGTTAGCAGTCACACACAATCGAGTCGAGTGAACTATGTTAGCCGTCACACACAATCGAGTCGAGTGAACTATGTTAGCAGTCACACACAATCGAGTCGAGTGAACTATGTTAGCAGTCACACACAATCGAGTCGAGTGAACTATGTTAGCAGTCACACACAATCGAGTCGAGTGAACTATGTTAGCAGTCACACACAATCGAGTCGAGTGAACTATGTTAGCAGTCACACACAATCGAGTCGAGTGAACTATGTTAGCAGTCACACACAATCGAGTCGAGTGAACTATGTTAGCAGTCACACACAATCGAGTCGAGTGAACTATGTTAGCAGTCACACACAATCGAGTCGAGTGAACTATGTTAGCCGTCACACACAATCGAGCCGAGTGAACTATGTTAGCAGTCACACACAATCGAGTCGAGTGAACTATGTTAGCAGTCACACACAATCGAGTCGAGTGAACTATGTTAGCAGTCACACACAATCGAGTCGAGTGAACTATGTTAGCAGTCACACACAATCGAGTCGAGTGAACTATGTTAGCAGTCACACACAATCGAGTCGAGTGAACTATGTTAGCAGTCACACACAATCGAGTCGAGTGAACTATGTTAGCAGTCACACACAATCGAGTCGAGTGAACTATGTTAGCAGTCACACACAATCGAGTCGAGTGAACTATGTTAGCAGTCACACACAATCGAGTCGAGTGAACTATGTTAGCAGTCACACACAATCGAGTCGAGTGAACTATGTTAGCAGTCACACACAATCGAGTCGAGTGAACTATGTTAGCAGTCACACACAATCGAGTCGAGTGAACTATGTTAGCCGTCACACACAATCGAGTCGAGTGAACTATGTTAGCAGTCACACACAATCGAGCCGAGTGAACTATGTTAGCAGTCACACACAATCGAGCCGAGTGAACTATGTTAGCCGTCACACACAATCGAGTCGAGTGAACTATGTTAGCAGTCACACACAATCGAGTCGAGTGAACTATGTTAGCAGTCACACACAATCGAGTCGAGTGAACTATGTTAGCAGTCACACACAATCGAGTCGAGTGAACTATGTTAGCAGTCACACACAATCGAGTCGAGTGAACTATGTTAGCAGTCACACACAATCGAGTCGAGTGAACTATGTTAGCAGTCACACACAATCGAGTCGAGTGAACTATGTTAGCAGTCACACACAATCGAGTCGAGTGAACTATGTTAGCAGTCACACACAATCGAGTCGAGTGAACTATGTTAGCAGTCACACACAATCGAGTCGAGTGAACTATGTTAGCAGTCACACACAATCGAGTCGAGTGAACTATGTTAGCAGTCACACACAATCGAGCCGAGTGAACTATGTTAGCCGTCACACACAATCGAGCCGAGTGAACTATGTTAGCAGTCACACACAATCGAGCCGAGTGAACTATGTTAGCAGTCACACACAATCGAGTCGAGTGAACTATGTTAGCAGTCACACACAATCGAGTCGAGTGAACTATGTTAGCAGTCACACACAATCGAGTCGAGTGAACTATGTTAGCAGTCACACACAATCGAGTCGAGTGAACTATGTTAGCAGTCACACACAATCGAGTCGAGTGAACTATGTTAGCAGTCACACACAATCGAGCCGAGTGAACTATGTTAGCAGTCACACACAATCGAGTCGAGTGAACTATGTTAGCAGTCACACACAATCGAGTCGAGTGAACTATGTTAGCAGTCACACACAATCGAGCCGAGTGAACTATGTTAGCAGTCACACACAATCGAGTCGAGTGAACTATGTTAGCAGTCACACACAATCGAGTCGAGTGAACTATGTTAGCAGTCACACACAATCGAGCCGAGTGAACTATGTTAGCAGTCACACACAATCGAGTCGAGTGAACTATGTTAGCAGTCACACACAATCGAGTCGAGTGAACTATGTTAGCAGTCACACACAATCGAGCCGAGTGAACTATGTTAGCAGTCACACACAATCGAGTCGAGTGAACTATGTTAGCAGTCACACACAATCGAGTCGAGTGAACTATGTTAGCAGTCACACACAATCGAGCCGAGTGAACTATGTTAGCAGTCACACACAATCGAGTCGAGTGAACTATGTTAGCAGTCACACACAATCGAGTCGAGTGAACTATGTTAGCAGTCACACACAATCGAGCCGAGTGAACTATGTTAGCAGTCACACACAATCGAGTCGAGTGAACTATGTTAGCAGTCACACACAATCGAGTCGAGTGAACTATGTTAGCAGTCACACACAATCGAGTCGAGTGAACTATGTTAGCAGTCACACACAATCGAGCCGAGTGAACTATGTTAGCAGTCACACACAATCGAGTCGAGTGAACTATGTTAGCAGTCACACACAATCGAGTCGAGTGAACTATGTTAGCAGTCACACACAATCGAGTCGAGTGAACTATGTTAGCAGTCACACACAATCGAGTCGAGTGAACTATGTTAGCAGTCACACACAATCGAGTCGAGTGAACTATGTTAGCAGTCACACACAATCGAGCCGAGTGAACTATGTTAGCAGTCACACACAATCGAGTCGAGTGAACTATGTTAGCAGTCACACACAATCGAGCCGAGTGAACTATGTTAGCAGTCACACACAATCGAGTCGAGTGAACTATGTTAGCAGTCACACACAATCGAGTCGAGTGAACTATGTTAGCAGTCACACACAATCGAGTCGAGTGAACTATGTTAGCAGTCACACACAATCGAGTCGAGTGAACTATGTTAGCAGTCACACACAATCGAGCCGAGTGAACTATGTTAGCAGTCACACACAATCATTAAAAACAAACAAGCATAACGCGCACAACTGCTGCTAGCATAGTTCATTGTTATTTTGTAACTCGGCTCGTTCGGAAACAGTGACTCGCCTTAGACTGACTGGTTTCTGTCTGAGATCCGTCTCATCATGACACTGGTCTGCTCCCACAGTGCACTGGTGTGATCAGCTGGAGGAGTGTGTTAGAGCGGCTCACTGTCACACTGAGGCCATTCAGATCCATTTAATAATGATTAATCCTGACTTCATGATTATATACTGTAGAACCTGTGTGTGTGTGTGTGTGTGTGTGTGTGTGTGTGTGTGTGTGTGTGTGTGTGTGTGTGTGTGTGTGTGTGTGTGTGTGTGTGTGTGTGAGTGTGTGTGTGTCTGTCTGTGTGTGTGTGTGTGTGTGTGTGTGTGTGTGTGTGTGTGTGTGTGTGTGTGTGTGTGTGTGTGTGTGTGTGTGTGTGTGTGTGTGTGTGTGTGTGTGAGTGTGTGAGTGTGTGTCAGTGCTGTCGCTGCTCTTAACAGACATGCCTTTGTCCTGGTCAACAGCAGCCCTGGGTGACATGATTCAGCGGACACACACACACACACACACAGACTCATTCACACACTCACACACACAGACAGACACACACACACTCACACACACACACACACACACACACACACACACACACTCACTCACACACACACTCACACACTCTTGTTTTGTGTTTCTGAGGCTCAGATAAAGCCAGTCGATGATATTGAGTGTGTCCTAGGTCCAGGGGTTCTCAACCTTTTGCAACTCGTGGCCCACCAATGAGTGTTTAAAAACATTCCGAGGACCACCTTTCCACATTTGATAGTATGAACACAGAATAACAGAAAATTCTAAAAGTACAATGATATACTCTGCTGTTAATCTGTTATGCCACTGTAGCAGAGTCAGCTATATAGATGAAAACTGTCCTTGTATCAAAAAGACTTTGCAGGTTTACTCAGTAACCATTCCTGTAACAATAACAGGCTAACACACCTGTAACAACAGGTCCGACACACAAGAGGGGATTCTCTCTATTCGCTGCAACACGATCACTATAACACGAATGTTATTTCTCGTGCCATTTATACGCCAAAAATGTTTGTTTTTTTGCGTGCATATGCGTAGGATTAGCGGTGGGAAGTGCGTGCGCATTACACGCCATACAGTGCGTATCGCGAAAACTGCGTATCATATGCACGCCAAAAAATGTTGCCGTATAAATGGCACGAGAAATAACATTCGTGGTATAGATACGAAATGTTCAACAAAGTTCATTCACCCTAATTTGCATAGCCTATACTGTAAGTGTAATTTATCAAATACAGTTAGTGATATGAACTTGACTGTTTAAAACAATATTATGTTGGCTTCCCAACACAGCCCAGTTTTGTTCAAATGTCTCGGCAGCTTTGATGGTTTTAGCGCCTCATATGACAACATTTCTCCACATTCAACACCTGAATCCACATTCAACAACATTTCTCCACATGTGCCTTCAGCTTAAGGGGGTCGCACACCAGACGAGAAGCGCAGCGGCACGTCTTTAAAATTCGAACACATTATTTTCTATGAGTGTACACACACCGGCGGCGTCTCTCCGCAGCGCCAGCTAAGGCTCAAGATTCTGTTCAAAATCCTGTCGCGCCACAGAGAGCCATTTACATAGTTTTATATTAAATTTACTACATTATATTTGTATCAAAGCGTCATTAAAGAGGCTATATGCGATTTTCTGAAATTTAAACTCGCGACTGACACCTGTGGCCAGGGACGGAACTGCTCTTCCTTTCTGCTCGCTCTCGTACGTGCACACTTCACAAGTCATCCGCTGCAAAGAAGTCAACATTATGTTTACAAGAACAGTCAAATACATATATTGTTTGAGAAACTAAGTTTGTTTGCTGACTAGCGGTGGTGGCAGAGTGATCTGAAACGTTTAACATGAACGCGCTTGACATCACATCCGCAGACAGCGCGGGAAAAATCCGACCCGACAGAAAATAGGAAAAATAGGATACAGGCTTAAGGTGCACCCACTGTGAGCTGACAAGGTGTCAGTATGCTCATCAGGAGATGTTTGAGTCATAAATGGTCAAATAAAAAGGCTATTGTTACGTTTATTTTGGGGAAAAAGTTGCATATAGCCCCTTTAATGTAGCCTATATACTGACTTCACCCTGTGCTGCAAGATACATTTAGTTTTATATTCAAATTTACAGAAATCAGCTGCGTGGATGAAAATGACCGGATTTTCAGGTGAGATTCTCAATTAATTCAGTTGATGTACGTCCTGAGGTAAAGTGTTCAGACTGCAGACTCAGCAACGATTGTATTTAATTGTAATTGAAAACTGAATTGCAATCATAACATAGTAGGCTACAGACATTATCTTAATGTCGTAATGTCCTTAAACATAACAATATTGCTGGCCATAAACTGAGAAAGTGCGCGTGTTCGATACCTCGAGTTGTAGACGCAGCGCTGCGCTTCTCGTCCGTGTGCGACTCCCTCAGTACCTGCCCTTATAAAACCAAATTTAATGTATTCAGCGTCGTATTTTCTCACCACACACTTCGAAGCTTTTCCCTGCACAGGTCTGTCTCCCACATCTGCTTTTCTTTTCAGAAAACGATTAACGATATTACAGTAACGTAATGTTACTGCGTCTGATCGAACAAACGTTCTGACATGATTGGTGTTGTGATATTTAAACCTAAATTTGCTTTTAGATAATGCATTTTGACTTGACTTGAGTGTTTTTGACCATATAAATTCATAAGAACAATTAGATCATTAGAAAATAACAAGATTTGTAAATTAAAAAATAAATAAAAATAAATTTGGGGGTAGTCTACCACTGCCTACATGGCCCACCAGATGACGCTCCGAGGCCCACCAGAGGGCCGCGACCCACCGGTTGAGAATCACTGTCCTAGGTCACACACACACACACACACACACACACACAGACACACACACACTCTTGTTTTGTGTTTCTGAGGTTCAGATAAAGCCAGTCGATGATATTGAGTGCATCCTAGGTCACACACACACACACACACACACACACACACACACACTCATTGGCCTGAAGCGATGTAGACGAGCATCTGCCCTTCACTGACCGAGACTCAAGACTCAGTCTAATCAATATTATTGACAAACTCTCAATGTCAAACATCTCAGTCAATCTGTGTGTGTGTGTGTGTGTGTGTGTGTGTGTGTCTGAGAGCGTGTGCATGTGTTGAGTGTGACAGACTGTGTGTTAATCTTCATAAAGCCTCAGTCTCTCAGACTCCAGATTACAGGCGTGAGTGTGTCTGTGTGTGTGTGTGTGTGTGTGTGTGTGTGTGTGAGAGTCTGTGCATGTGTTGAGTGTGTGACAGACTGTGTGTTAATCTTCATAAAGCCTCGGCCCCTCAGACTCAAGATTACAGCGTGGGGGTGTGTGTGGGGGGGGGGGGGGTGTGTGTGTGGGGGGGGGGTCTTGGTTTGACCATAAACACAACAAAAGACCTCGTTCTGTACAACAACAGAGGAAGAGCTTAGTCTGCTCATGCTGTGATGTCATCAGATCAACACACACACGTGGAGGATGATGTCATTCAGACAAACTATGAAACCACTCAAACATTAATGTGGAAATTCCCTCGATCATCAAAACTGTGGAAATAAAAACTCCACGATGAGTTCAGTTCCTCTCCTCTGTTATCAGCAGTGATGTAACCTTACCCACAATGCATCACTCCTCAGCACTAGAATGGTTGATCTGAATGAACTCAAGTCATGATCAGGTCACATGATGAGCAGAGCAAACGAGGTCAAATCAGATCCATCCACTCATCAACTCGTGTGTTATGACGCCATAAGGTTCGCATCCACTAGATCACTGTACGCTGTACGTTCATTCTTACACCATTTCCTTATTTTTCAGTTTTAATGGTTTATCAAATTACAGCTTCTCAGATTCTATTTTTACAAGACAGTCTCGCACACTTCTCTTCTGTATTTGCACCTGTGTGAGAATAATGACAGAAGAAGCTTTTCTCTGAGAAGGGTCAGGGTTTGAAGCGTTTAATGTTGAGGTCAAAGGTCAGCCGAATGGAATAAAAATAATTTATTTAATTTAATTTATTCAGTATTTTCAGGTTATTTATGACAATGTGTAGAAAAATGACATAAAATTCCTTTAGTTTAGACTGGAGTGAGGTAAACCAGAGCAAAGCAAGTTGGTGTTAGCTAGCTGCTAATTTTATTTAATTGTGTTTTTATTTAACTGCTTTTTGTCGTTTAGTGGAATTAATTTTGCTTAATAAAATAATACTTTAAGCATAATCAGTGTGTGTCATGCCCGAAACCTATAGCATGTAGTTCATAGGCAATGCTCAATGTGTGTGATCGATGTATCTTTCACTCGTGTATTAATGCCTGCGACAGCGCTAACGCCATTTTAACAGTAGATTGCCGCTTCCTGATTCGTACTCGTAAACAAGACTTCGTACGGCAATTGTAAAACTATATTTCGCGTGTATAAACTAAATCAGTCATAAATCAACTCAAACACGCATAAGTCGTACTCAAACACGTGTAAGTCGTACTCAAACACGTGTAAGTCGTACTCATACACATGTAAGTCGTACTCAAACACGCGTAAGTCGTACTCAAACACGCGTAAGTCGTACTCATACACGCATAAGTCATACTCAAACACACGTAAGTCGTACTCAAACACGTGTAAGTCGTACTCATACACATGTAAGTCATACTCATACACATGTAAGTCGTACTCAAACACGCGTAAGTCGTACTCAAACACGCGTAAGTCGTACTCATACACGCGTAAGTCGTACTCAAACACGCGTAAGTCGTACTCATACACATGTAAGTCGTACTCATATACATGTAAGTCGTACTCATACACATGTAAGTCGTACTCAAACACGCGTAAGTCGTACTCATACACGCGCAAGTCGTACTCAAACACGCGTAAGTCGTACTCAAACACGCGTAAGTCGTACTCATACACATGTAAGTCGTACTCATATACATGTAAGTCGTACTCATACACATGTAAGTCGTACTCAAACACGCGTAAGTCGTACTCATACACGCGCAAGTCGTACTCAAACACGCGCAAGTCGTACTCAAACACGCGTAAGTCGTACTCATACACATGTAAGTCGTACTCAAACACGCGTAAGTCGTACTCATACACGCAAGTCGTACTCATACACACGTAAGTCGTACTCAAACACGCGTAAGTCGTACTCAAACACGCGTAAGTCGTACTCATACACGCAAGTCGTACTCATACACACGTAAGTCGTACTCATACACACGCAAGTCGTACTCATACACACGTAAGTCGTACTCAAACACGTGTAAGTCGTACTCAAACACGTGTAAGTCGTACTCAAACACATGTAAGTCGTACTCAAACACGCGTAAGTCGTACTCAAACACGCGTAAGTCGTACTCATACACGCGTAAGTCGTACTCATACACGCGTAAGTCGTACTCAAACACGCGTAAGTCGTACTCAAACACATGTAAGTCGTAGTCATATACATGTAAGTCGTACTCATACACATGTAAGTCGTACTCAAACACGCGTAAGTCGTACTCATACACGCGCAAGTCGTACTCATACACGCGCAAGTCGTACTCATACACACGTAAGTCGTACTCAAACACGCGTAAGTCGTACTCAAACACGCGTAAGTCGTACTCATACACGCAAGTCGTACTCATACACACGTAAGTCGTACTCATACACACGCAAGTCGTACTCATACACACGTAAGTCGTACTCAAACACGCGTAAGTCGTACTCAAACACACGTAAGTCGTACTCAAACACGCGTAAGTCGTACTCATACACACGTAAGTCGTACTCAAACACGCGTAAGTCGTACTCAAGCACACGTAAGTCGTACTCAAACACGCGTAAGTCGTACTCAAACACGCGTAAGTCGTACTCAAACACGTGTAAGTCGTACTCATACACACGTAAGTCGTACTCAAACACGCGTAAGTCGTACTCAAACACGCGTAAGTCGTACTCAAACACGCGTAAGTCGTACTCATACACGCGTAAGTCGTACTCAAACACGCGTAAGTCGTACTCAAACACGCGTAAGTCGTACTCAAACACGCGTAAGTCGTACTCAAACACGCGTAAGTCGTACTCAAACACATGTAAGTCGTACTCAAACACGCGTAAGTCGTACTCAAACACGCGTAAGTCGTACTCATACACGCAATTCGTACTCATACACGCAAGTCGTACTCATACACACGAAAGTCGTACTCATACACACGCAAGTCGTACTCATACACACGCAAGTCGTACTCATACACACGCAAGTCGTACTCATACACACGCAAGTCGTACTCATACACGCAAGTCGTACTCAAACACGCATAAGTCGTACTCATACACACGCAAGTCGTACTCATACACGCGTAAGTCGTACTCATACACACGCAAGTCGTACTCAAACACACGTAAGTCGTACTCATACACACGCAAGTCGTACTCATACACACGTAAGTCGTACTCATACACACGCAAGTCGTACTCAAACACACGTAAGTCGTACTCATACACATGTAAGTCGTACTCAAACACACGTAAGTCGTACTCATACACACGCAAGTCGTACTCATACACACGCAAGTCGTACTCATCCACGCGTAAGTCGTACTCAAACACACATAAGTCGTACTCATACACACGTAAGTCGTACTCATCCACGCGTAAGTCGTACTCAAACACACATAAGTCGTACTCATACACACGCAAGTCGTACTCATCCACGCGTAAGTCGTACTCAAACACACATAAGTCGTACTCATACACACGCAAGTCGTACTCATCCACGCGTAAGTCGTACTCATACACACGTAAGTCGTACTCAAACACACGTAAGTCGTACTCAAACACACGTAAGTCGTACTCAAACACACGTAAGTCGTACTCATACACACGTAAGTCGTACTCAAACACACGTAAGTCGTACTCAAACACACGTAAGTCGTACTCAAACACACGTAAGTCGTACTCAAACACACGTAAGTCGTACTCATACACGCGTAAGTCGTACTCAAACACACGTAGCAAATGTTGCATCTGTATTCTGGAATTGTACCCTCATAAAGTCGTTTCTGTCGAGACCACTGTCGTCAAATATGATTGACAGTTAGCATACAGGTTGGATTGGCGGTCTGGTCTGTTCTGGTTAGCCTAGCATGGATAAGAGCAGCCATAACCCCCCTTAGGCCCTGTGTCCACCAAACCGGTTTTTCACACGGCTGGCGTATTTTTCCAATTGTTTTCAATGGGAGCGCCGCGTTTTTTAAATGGCATGAGCGTAACGAGGCGCTGAGCATTTTTCCACGTTGACCAGCGTTTTTTACCGGTCGCCGAGAGTTGAAGAATGTTCAACTTCGGGTAAAACGCAGCGCTCATCACTGTCACTTTTTACCCAACTGGGTAATCCGCTACAGCTGCTGGTAATACTGGAGGAGCTGATATATGATACAGTGATAGAGTCGTGTTCCTACAGGTCGAGGATCAGCTGAGAGTCACTGACGAGAGCTTGACTAACGTGACCTGACAGAACTGACGCTACACTTGCGTAATTTAAGAATTACGCAACTATGGTTTTGATTTATGCACATATTATTTTTGACAGTCTCTTTATTCCATACCAGCAGTAGCACTGGACTGTAGGAGTGTAATGCTGAGGTTGTGTGTGGTGTGTGTGGGAATCACTGGTGTAATGCTGAGGGTGTGTGTGGTGTGTGTGGTGTGTGTGGTGTGTGTGGGACTCTGGTGTAATGCTGAGGTTGTGTGTGGTGTGTGTGGGACTCTGGTGTAATGCTGAGGTTGTGTGTGGTGTGTGTGGGACTCACTGGTGTAATGCTGAGGGTGTGTGTGGTGTGTGTGGGACTCTGGTGTAATGCTGAGGTTGTGTGTGGTGTGTGTGGGACTCTGGTGTAATGCTGAGGTTGTGTGTGGTGTGTGTGGGACTCACTGGTGTAATGCTGAGGTTGTGTGTGGTGTGTGTGGGACTCTGGTGTAATGCTGAGGTTGTGTGTGGTGTGTGTGGGACTCACTGGTGTAATGCTGAGGGTGTGTGTGGTGTGTGTGGGACTCTGGTGTAATGCTGAGGTTGTGTGTGGTGTGTGTGGTGTGTGTGGGACTCACTGGTGTAATGCTGAGGTTGTGTGTGGTGTGTGTGGGACTCACTGGTGTAATTCTGAGGTTGTGTGTGGGACTCACTGGTGTAATGCTGAGGTTGTGTGTGGTGTGTGTGGGACTCTGGTGTAATGCTGAGGGTGTGTGTGGTGTGTGTGGGACTCTGGTGTAATGCTGAGGTTGTGTGTGGTGTGTGTGGGACTCTGGTGTAATGCTGAGGGTGTGTGTGGGACTCTGGTGTAATGCTGAGGGTGTGTGTGGTGTGTGTGGGACTCACTGGTGTAATGCTGAGGTTGTGTGTGGTGTGTGTGGTGTGTGTGGGACTCTGGTGTGATGCTGAGGGTGTGTGTGGTGTGTGTGGGACTCTGGTGTAATGCTGAGGTTGTGTGTGGTGTGTGTGGGACTCACTGGGGCAGCTGAGCGCTTCTTTGGCGGTGATGCTCTTGTTGCAGGCGGAGCAGAGAGTGGTGGCAGACACACTGAGAGAGGTGAACAGGTGACCGTTGCTGAACCGAGACTCGCGCTCCTTCGTCTCCTTCTCACGCGCCTTCATCCGCTCCTTCTCCTTATTCTGCACACACAACATCAGATCCTCACATCACTACACAGAACAATAATGACAGAAAACTAGAGTTTCTTTAAATGAAGCAAACAATAATCCTTTCACAGTAAACACATCATTTATTCAGGCTGCAATGCATGCTGGGAACTTACAAACTCTTAATATCTTAGCAATATGAATATCAGTTATCAGTTCGGCGCATCATCAGGCTCTTCTTTACATTGAGTCTTCACCGTAGGCTATAAGAAGAGCAGATCTCTGATTGGCCGTTGTGTTCATGTGCTCAACAGATATGCCAGTGATTGGCCACTGTGTTCATACACTCAACAGATACGCCTGTGATTGGCCATTGCGTTCATACACTCAACAGATACGTCTGTGATTGGCCACTGTGTTCATACACTCAACAGATACGCCTGTGATTGGCCGTTGCGTTCATACACTCAACAGATACGCCTGTGATTGGCCGTTGCGTTCATACACTCAACAGATACGCCTGTGATTGGCCACTGTGTTCATACACTCAACAGATACGCCTGTGATTGGCCGTTGCGTTCATACACTCAACAGATACGCCTGTGATTGGCCGTTGTGTTCATACACTCAACAGATACGCCTGTGATTGGCCACTGTGTTCATACACTCAACAGATACGCCTGTGATTGGCCGTTGCGTTCATACACTCAACAGATACGCCTGTGATTGGCCGTTGCGTTCATACACTCAACAGATACGCCTGTGATTGGCCGTTGTGTTCATACACTCAACAGATACGCCTGTGATTGGCCACTGTGTTCATACACTCAACAGATACGCCTGTGATTGGCCACTGTGTTCATACACTCAACAGATACGCCTGTGATTGGCCATTGCGTTCATACACTCAACAGATACGCCTGTGATTGGCCATTGTGTTCATACACTCAACAGATACGCCTGTGATTGGCCATTGCGTTCATACACTCATCAGATACGCCTGTGATTGGCCACTGTGTTCATACACTCAACAGATACGCCTGTGATTGGCCATTGCGTTCATACACTCAACAGATACGCCTGTGATTGGCCGTTGCGTTCATACACTCAACAGATACGCCTGTGATTGGCCATTGCGTTCATACACTCAACAGATACGCCTGTGATTGGCCATTGCGTTCATACACTCAACAGATACGCCTGTGATTGGCCATTGCGTTCATACACTCATCAGATACGCCTGTGATTGGCCACTGTGTTCATACACTCAACAGATACGCCTGTGATTGGCCATTGCGTTCATACACTCAACAGATACGCCTGTGATTGGCCATTGCGTTCATACACTCAACAGATACGCCTGTGATTGGCCATTGCGTTCATACACTCATCAGATACGCCTGTGATTGGCCACTGTGTTCATACACTCAACAGATACGCCTGTGATTGGCCACTGTGTTCATACACTCAACAGATACGCCTGTGATTGGCCACTGCGTTCATACACTCAACAGATACGCCTGTGATTGGCCATTGCGTTCATACACTCAACAGATACGCCTGTGATTGGCCATTGCGTTCATACACTCAACAGATACGCCTGTGATTGGCCATTGCGTTCATACACTCATCAGATACGCCTGTGATTGGCCACTGTGTTCATACACTCAACAGATACGCCTGTGATTGGCCACTGTGTTTATACACTCAACAGATACGCCTGTGATTGGCCACTGTGTTCATACACTCAACAGATACGTCTGTGATTGGCCACTGTGTTCATACACTCAACAGATACGCCTGTGATTGGCCACTGTGTTCATACACTCAACAGATACGCCTGTGATTGGCCGTTGCGTTCATACACTCAACAGATACGCCTGTGATTGGCCACTGTGTTCATACACTCAACAGATACGCCTGTGATTGGCCGTTGCGTTCATACACTCAACAGATACGCCTGTGATTGGCCGTTGCGTTCATACACTCAACAGATACGCCTGTGATTGGCCACTGTGTTCATACACTCAACAGATACGCCTGTGATTGGCCACTGCGTTCATACACTCAACAGATACGCCTGTGATTGGCCATTGCGTTCATACACTCAACAGATACGCCTGTGATTGGCCACTGCGTTCATACACTCAACAGATACGCCTGTGATTGGCCATTGCGTTCATACACTCAGCAGATACGCCTGTGATTGGCCACTCAACAGATACGCCTGTGATTGGCCACTGCGTTCATACACTCAACAGATACGCCTGTGATTGGCCATTGCGTTCATACACTCAACAGATACGCCTGTGATTGGCCACTGCGTTCATACACTCAACAGATACGCCTGTGATTGGCCATTGCGTTCATACACTCAGCAGATACGCCTGTGATTGGCCACTCAACAGATACGCCTGTGATTGGCCACTGTGTTCATACACTCAACAGATACGCCTGTGATTGGCCACTGTGTTCATACACTCAACAGATACGCCTGTGATTGGCCATTGCGTTCATACACTCAACAGATACGGCTGTGATTGGCCATTGCGTTCATACACTCAACAGATACGCCTGTGATTGGCCATTGCGTTCATACACTCATCAGATACGCCTGTGATTGGCCACTGTGTTCATACACTCAACAGATATGCCTGTGATTGGCCATTGCGTTCATACACTCAACAGATACGCCTGTGATTGGCCATTGCGTTCATACACTCAACAGATACGCCTGTGATTGGCCGTTGCGTTCATACACTCAACAGATACGCCTGTGATTGGCCACTGTGTTCATACACTCAACAGATACGCCTGTGATTGGCCACTCAACAGATACGCCTGTGATTGGCCACTGTGTTCATACACTCAACAGATACGCCTGTGATTGGCCACTCAACAGATACGCCTGTGATTGGCCACTGTGTTCATACACTCAACAGATACGCCTGTGATTGGCCACTGTGTTCATACACTCAACAGATACATCTGTGATTGGCCACTGTGTTCATACACTCAACAGATACGCCTGTGATTGGCCACTCAACAGATACGCCTGTGATTGGCCACTGTGTTCATACACTCAACAGATATGCCTGTGATTGGCCACTGTGTTCATACACTCAACAGATACGCCTGTGATTGGCCATTGCGTTCATACACTCAACAGATACGCCTGTGATTGGCCACTGTGTTCATACACTCAACAGATACGCCTGTGATTGGCCGTTGCGTTCATACACTCAACAGATACGCCTGTGATTGGCCGTTGCGTTCATACACTCAACAGATACGCCTGTGATTGGCCACTGTGTTCATACACTCAGCAGATACACCTGTGATTGGCCGTTGTGTTCATACACTCAACAGATACGCCTGTGATTGGCTACAATGCCACAGTTTGTAGAAATCTGCTCTCAAGTGTTAATAATTCATTTACATTTTAAGGTGTGAGTAATTCACTTGCATTCTACATTTGTACTCGCCAAGACATTTAACTGAAAAAATATAGAAACTTTTTTTATATAAACTATTTACCCAAGTAGAATCTATCAACATTACTGGTGTTGCACATCATCATTCCCATTTGAGATCATTTAAGAATTCAGTCAGTGAAGTGAAGGGCCTAGGGCTGCTCCATATATCTGCCACCATATCGGTATCGGCCGAAGTAGATCATTTTTTATGTTTTCGTTTTCAGCCCAATAATTAAATTTGGCCGATATATTAAAGCTAAAGGCGATAAATAATGTATTATGCTGGGTTTGAATTGCTTAGATTTATCGGCTAATATATCGGTTATTGGCTTTCAAATATAAAGAATTATCAGTTATCGGTATCGGTGCATCTCTAGAAAGCCCTAATGCATTTTCATGATTTCTAAAGTTCCATTCTGGTTTACACATTTCTCAATACTTCCCAGCAAGCAATAGCCGTCATTTCTCCGTCTAGATTAACTACAGACCCGCTGTCGTCCGGCTGTGAGTAACACACTTCTAGCCAAGATAAACAAAATGTCGTTTTTGCCAAAATAACCTGCGAGCCGTCTGATATTCCCTCATGTGAGCAAAGTCACCGGTGATTACAAGCTGTTTGTTTCATTTCTTCATCATGTTCTATGCGTCTACTCTCGGGCTGTGGTTTAGACGTCTATTAAACCTTCACTGAAGCCCAAACCTTGCCTTGCTTTAGCCTAGGCGTCAGGGCCGCGTTTGGACGCTATTAGACGTCTTTCAAACGTAAAACTGCATGCTGGGTTAGGTTGCTCTCACAGAACTCTTCATACAGTGGTCAGAGCATCAGTCTGTGTGGCTCAACTGAGGACATTATCACTGCTTTGGTACTAAATGAGATCAGAACTGATAGATCATGTAATAAATAAGTGGCTTCTATTGTCAGAGTTTCTCGGCAAGCCAACAGGTAAGTTGTGTTCAGCAAGAGATGCACATTACAGAAGTAAATACAGCAAAGTCTTCAAAGCCACTTGTGTGTCATTGCTTTGGCAACGGTAGGATGTTCACTGATGTTCAGGAAACTGCACTCGTTGATACGGGCATCAGAAGCACTCACTGAGATTACAGACACACCACATTACATACGCATAACAACTCTTTTATAGTCCTGGAAAAACATTGGGTCAGGATGAAGCAGTTTTGAGAGGAACTCTGAACAAGTCAAGCAACTCAGGAACCAACTATTTCTGAACAGAACCAAACGCACACAAAGACAAACTTCTGTCTGTAACGTCTGCTACTGTAATAACTCTGATGTTTCCTTGTGGCTTTACTTCAGAGAGTCGAGGAGATTGAAGTAGGGCTGCAGCTATCGATTCTTTTTGTAATCGATTAATCTAGCACTTTATCGATCGATTAATCGAGTAATCGGATAAAAAAAATTAGTGTGTTTTTTAAACAACCAAAACAAATAATGCATAACGAAAATGATGTGGCTGTAAAATAATCAAGCATTTGGCTTTTATTTCTCAAAAAAAAAAAAAAAAAAAACAGAGCTATTTATTCCAACTCCAACATTTGGCTCCAAAACTAAGCCTATTTATTGTACTTTTTACCCATTTAGTGTTTATAAGTGCCAGTGCCAACAATTATATAACAATACAGTTAAGTCAACTTTATACTGTAAAACATGTATAACATGTAAAACTATGAATACAAACTTAAATAGTAAAGGCCATTTGGCCTTAGTTTTGTCTTCTTAATACAACATTACAAAAAAAGGATTGCACCTTCTGCAAATTACCCACCGGAGAACAAACATAAATTAAATGAATATAAAATATCAAGCCAAACAGGTGCTACACAATGTATACAATTTATAAAAAAATAAGTGTAGCTTTAAAAAGGCGAATGTTTTATTGCAAATATGTTAAAAAGAACAGCATTTTGTTTCTCACTTAGGCTAGTTGAAGTATATTAGCACGTTTTGTAGTATTATATTTTTTTGTTAATTGAAAATGTTCTATGCTCAATTACTTTGGTAGCCGATTATGTCTTCCCCAAAAGTACGAGTGGATTTGGAGAAGCAGGCTGGGGAGTTTCATGTTCTGTTGTTGTCTGTAACTATTTGGCAGACGTGACAAACAAGGTCTCGCAAAGACTGCAATGCAATATTTGTTCCTCCATCACGTCCCGGTGTATACAGTGAATGCATGCTGAAATTATTGTTGCGTGGCTAAATACAAGTTTAAGCATATGTGATGCATTGCCGCAATTGGTCTGACTGGCGCGTGAGAGAGACGAGGGTGTGTGTGTGTGTGTGTGTGTGTGTGTGTGTGTGTGTGTGAAGGGGTTCTTTTTTAGGCTATACTCTCTTGCAGTTGAACATGAATACATTTACTACTTTAAAACATCAAAGCTAAACATCATATCTAGTCAAACCCCATCATGACATCACTACAAATACAGTATGGGATTAAAATCAGCGAACATCAATGTATAGGCTTCGGCACGGGCGTTACCTTGTTTCAGCGACGCTGGAAGGAAGCGATCCCAAACTTTATGGACATCTTTACTCTCCGCCATCGCGCCAACTAAATTCAAAATGTATCACGCGCTATTGTGCTTCCTGAACACTGAACAACGGTCCGTGTGAAATCAGATCCCTGCGCGTATAGTGCGCGTCATAGGAATTTAACGAGGCTTCGAGGCAGAGTTTTTGCCTCGAGGAATTTTTGTAATCGAGTAAATCGAGTAACTCGATGAATCGTTGCAGCCCTAGATTGAAGGCCGGCAAACACCCATATTCATCTCTGTGGATCAGGCTGGTCTCAACCTGGTCCAAACCCGGCGCAGAGGAGAACTCCTCTCATTCCTGCATGATCTCTGTGGGCCGCTTGGGGAGGAGAGGGAAGCAGTGAGGAGGAATAAGCCAGCGTTTCTAACTGTATGGGACAGTGTGGCATGATTTCAGTCACGAGGGGTTTGCAGCCCATCCCAGTCGCTCTACTCGCCGTTCCTCAATCTCACAGAGGATGAGAGGAAGTGTTTCCCTCACCATCAAATGTCCCTCCCGGACGCCGGGACATCCCAGACAGCATCACAGTGTCGGCCCAGATCCGGCCCACATCCGGCCCACTGTGATGCAGTCTGGGATATCAGCAGAAGATCAGGCGTGCCGAAGACTCTTTCCTCGGTGTACTGCCCTGGATGATGGCGTTCCTACTGTATCTGTGTCGGTGGATTCATTGAAGCATATGCATCATATCTGATTCATTCCAGTAACACACACTGCAGTGAGGATTAACCAGCAGAGATGCACTCGTTTAACAGAAGAAAACATTGCTTGCTTGATCTGAGACATGAATGAACTGGTAGTTTAAGAGCATTTTGAGAGTGAAACGACCAGCTGTGAAGCTGAAAGTTGCTTTTCTGAGAATTGTGTGAAGAGTTTTGAAAAATGACCAAATTACATTTAAAAAACTGTTTCACTGGGTTTTTTTTACATATGAAGGCTGTTCATATTAAACTAACAATAATTTGATGAATAAAGTATGTGTTTGAAATAAAAAATGGTCAACTTTACATTATTATTTTTTATTTATTTAAAGTCATTTGTATGATTATCTTCCACGGCAAATGAAGGGATACAGTGTGTGATGTAAAAACGCAGCATTAAACAACATCTTTCTCTCTTCAGCCTGAAACTCAACACGAAAGCGTTCAGAAATACAGAAGTGTGTGTATGTACATCTGGGTGGGGTTGTGTTTTTAGTTATGAAAATGCAAGCTTTGCTCTTTATGACTGGCTTCGGACTGTGAGACTCTTACAGTTAGTACAGTAAAGTCTGCATCTCACTGTTAAGTCTGATCAGATATTTTTGCAATTCAAATATACATCAGAGTGAACTTGAAACTCTTGAAATAAATTATGATTATTTTTTTATTTTGTTGCTTTGTGACAATCCAAAACCATTAAAAAGCTTGAAGTTTTGAATCTTCAGAGAGCATTCAAAAATCATGTTTTCATGCCTTATGTGACATGAGCGAAACGTGCGTGGAGGATGTGTGTGTTCTGACAGCGCTCAGTCCTCATTCAGACCGTCTCATCCACACACACTCATTTGAAAACGCATCTTTTCCTCTACCTTCACCCTGAGGTGAGGCTTTCTGCCCAAATGATCTCCATATTACACTCCTGTGTGAGACGCCAGGAAGATTGGAGACGCTGGACAGTGACTATGATGAGATATTCACTCATAAAATCATGCAGAAAGCGTGAGAACTTTATGATTATGTCTGTTCTCTTGTTATCATCTCAGTCAGATGTCATCATGTTACACACACGTGATGTGTTAAGATGATTTTTGCGTTCTCTAGTGTGACAGAGAGTATTTTAAAGTGATAACGCTGGATTCATGTATTAATGTTCTGTAAATTGGTGACAAGCGTTATAAAAGAGGGATATTGCTTCACACTCATCTTGGATGTAATTTAAATTCTGTTGCTTTTATATGAAAACAAACATGATGAGTATGGGTTATTTCATTTCCCCCTTAAGATCACCTATCCCGTACTAATGCAAACTATCCCACACAAGCCCCGTCAGAGTTCAGAATCAGCATATTAGAAGAGCACAGCACATCCCGTTGTTCATCAGTGCCGTCAGTGCCAGTTAGAGGCGGAGAGCTGAACAGGAACAGGAAGTACACACACGCTACTTCCTCTTCTGTGGAAGAGTCTGAGGTTATAGTCGCATGAAAGGGAAGTTACACTCGTCTTTTCATATCGAGTGACAGGAACAAGAGCAAATGTGGGCGGGGCTTGATTGTGTCCGTGGGGAGTTGATTGGATGGTTGTGGTTTGCTATTGGCTGATCTCATGTGAGTGACAGGTTAAAGCCCCGCCCTCGTCATCAGAGAAGAGATGCTTCAAGAGGAAGTTCTTCTGATTCAACATTATTAACACAATAATGATGTGCACCGATGAATCATTTATAATAAACACTGCAATATTCCATAAAATATTAAGAATTGTCTATTTTGATTTCATGGTGACTTTAAAGATCAGGTTCAGGTTCATTTGAATTACATATTGGAGATGCTTTTTCTGTGTGCTGTGGGCTGACTATTTTTACACGGTCTTTCAGAAAGAGTTGTGAACACGCCTTCCGCCCGCATGTGTGTGTGTGTGTGTGTGTGTGTGTCTGTGTGTGTGTTTCGGTTACGGTCTGTGTGTGTTTGGTTTCCTCCACTGAGGTTATAGAGACAGCAGGAGTGTGTGAATATGGCTGATACACTCACGCTCAATCCTAACACTCACTGTTACACCTTTAGACAGTATAATGCATGACAAACAACCAATTTCAGACGTAACAAGGAATCTGCCAATATTATAATGCATTTCAACTACTTGTGAAAAGATATAATGCATTATAATGTACGTTATGAATACCTCTATACTGCATTATCCATCCAGGCTTTAAGTGAAGTGACACTATCAGGAGAGCTTGTACTGGTGTCATCTGTGTTCTCCAAGTCTGTGTATTGGGGGTTTTTGAACACATTGTGTTTAGATATAATGTGGTTTTATGGCTGCGTTACTTGAGAAAGTCGTTGTTGTTCAGCGCTGAGAGAACAGAGGCTGGTGTGTGCTCAGGGCTTCAGTAATCAGCACATCTGATGTCGTACTGCTCTTTACGCGGGTAACCGGTCCAGCCGGTTCACATTAATCGGTTATAAAGTAATGGCCTGTTGTAACTCTCCTGTGTCAGGATCAGCCTCTGTGCCGGATGGGAACACTGGGGGACTCTGTGTCATGTACAGTAGTGTAGAAGTGTAAGATGGAAGTTGTGCGCTGAGAAAAATTTGCAAAATCTAAATATATTGTTGTCCATCCTAGAGGAGAAACTACCGTAACGTGTGTAACCGCAGACCAGAACCAGTGGAAGAGATCATTTCTTTTGCTATCCTAAAATAAATACTAGATAAATAGTTCAATAGGTGCATGTTATTATCTGCATTTATCCTTGTTTTTTCATCGTTTCACCATATCGGTATCGGCCGATATATGATCGTTTTTAATGTTATCGTTATCGGCCTGATGAGAAGATCTGCCCGATATATTAATCTGATAAATAGTGTATTATTTCCTCTGAGACTCTTCAGATGTTCCACATGATGGGTTTGAAGTGCTGGAGGTCCACATGTGCAGCTCAAGTCTGTCATATCGGCTACATATTATGAACATTATAAATGTGTGTTTGGGATATGGATTTTAATGGAGAACTTTTGTTTTTGCAGTCAGGCTCTCAAAGAAGATTTTCCAGCTAATATATCAGTTATCGGCTTTCAAATATAGAAAATTATCGGTTTTGGCCAAATTTGTCATCTTCCTATTAAAACTCCCCAGCGCTCCTGAACCGGGGAACTGTTGTCTCTGGAGTGAGTCACATGATCACATGTGTGTGTGTGTCCTGCAGTCCTGTGTGTGTGTGTGTGGATCAGAGCTGGTCTGGCTGGCTGTTCAGTGTGTCTCCTCATGCTGTGTGTGTGTGTGTGTCAGGTGTG
Organism: Rutilus rutilus; assembly: GCF_951802725.1. Classification (NCBI taxonomy): domain Eukaryota; kingdom Metazoa; phylum Chordata; class Actinopteri; order Cypriniformes; family Leuciscidae; genus Rutilus; species Rutilus rutilus. The sequence goes on along the minus strand of NC_140230.1, from coordinate 839,629 downwards.
ATCTTTCTCTCAGTTCACTCGCTGTCTTTGTTCTCTTCACTCAGTCTGTCCCTTTGTGTCTCAGATCTCAGATCTCCGTCCTCCTCCCTGGCCTCCGTGAAACATTATCCATAATCACACAGCTTTTCATTTCACATGCGGGTTTATGATTCCTGACTGCCTTAGAAGCTCATTACAGCGAGAAACAGCCGGATGACATCAGCTGAACCCATCTGGAGGACCGGAACAAACTCCACACAATCCCTCGTGTTCGACTGCGCCTCGTGTGTGTGTGTGTGTGTGTGTGTGTGTGTGTGTGTGTGTGTGTGTGTGAAAGTGCCTGTTCACAAGTAAACTCATTCATAACACCGATATGAAATGTCAGACGAGTCTGCTGTGTAACATGACTTCACTCAGAAACAATCACACATCACCTATAAATGATATAATGATATATACCATTTTTCTAGTTGGAAATTTATTAAACGTGATTGAAAACAAATCTGATCATAATATCGACTTCCCTAATGATTATGCTGCTACTAGGGATGCACAAATATGAACATATACCGATAATTCTTTATATGTGAAAGCCGATAACCGATATATTGGCTGATGAATCTAAATGTAAAAATGTCTCTAATTTTTGAGAGCCTGATTGCACAAACAAAAGTCTGGCCATTAAAACCCATGACCCAAACACACAAGTATGCTGTTCTCATGATGATGTCCTGTAGCCGATATCACAGATGTTGCATTGGCTGTATTTTCCTCTTATGAAGTGATTCCAACAAGCAGTTCATAACCATCATGATGACCAGTCGCATCTGAAGAGTCTCAGCTGAAGGAAATAACACATTATATATCGGCTTTAATATATCGGACAAATCTTTTCATCGGGCCGATAACGAAAACATTAAAAATGATCATATGGTGATCCGATACGATATGGTGGCCGATATATCCAGCATCCCTAGCAGCTGCAATCACTATTTAAATAGTTATGATAATCATATTACAGCAGCAGTCTTCCGCTGACTGGGATTCCCACAGGGAGTTTTGCTTCAGGCACACGTTCTGTAACACTTATAATAGTTATTATTAGAAATAAAAGCTGCTGTCGGCTAATATAGATTTGACCGGTGAAGTGCAGTGTGAACGGGGCGTTTCGAGACTCACACCGGTCAGTAAATGTACGTCAATCCCAGAAATGTACAGTGTGAGCTTCCCTAAAGCACTGGTCAGAGAAAGAGTGAAGACTTTAACTTTACTATAAAAGCCCAGTATAGCAGCTTTCTCCATCACTGCACATCATCATGAGTTACAGCCGTTATATCATAGCAGAGCCGCCAGCGCTCCATGCGGTACAGTGTGCACACGGAGCCATTCTGCGGAGTAATTACAGTAATTAATGAAGAATGAGACTGACAGGAGCCCTTTCACAGTCTCCACTGGTACATTACCAGTAAATCCTCATTACAGGTCATGTGTGAACAGCACACTTGTGTATTTATGGGGAAATTACTTTACACTGATTTACAGGGTTTATTGTGGGGCTGATCACTGATGACATCTACTGTCGTTTTAGAATGGAGGATCATATGTGAGGGGCCGTGATCTGAGGATCTGATGATCTGAGGATATGAGGATCTGATGATCTGAGGATCTGATGATCTGAGGATCTGAGGATCTGAGGATATGAGGATATGAGGATCTGATGATCTGATGATCTGATGATCTGAGGATCTGATGATCTGAGGATCTGATGATCTGAGGATCTGATGATCTGAGGATCTGAGGATATGAGGATCTGATGATCTGATGATCTGAGGATCTGAGGATATGAGGATCTGATGATCTGAGGATATGAGGATCTGATGATCTGAGGATCTGAGGATCTGAGGATCTGATGATCTGAGGATATGAGGATCTGAGGATCTGATGATCTGAGGATATGAGGATCTGATGATCTGAGGATATGAGGATCTGAGGATATGAGGATCTGATGATCTGATGATCTGATGATCTGATGATCTGAGGATCTGATGATCTGAGGATCTGAGGATCTGAGGATCTGAGGATCTGAGGACTGAAACCCCTGGTCCAGACAGTATCTGATTGGATGGAGAAGCTGAAGAGCAGAATGATGT
>NC_140230.1:812500-832500 GCF_951802725.1 Rutilus rutilus | reverse complement strand
GTTTTTGTTTTGTGCAGGTGTGTCTTATGTAACAATTTCACAAAGCTAAAGTCAGACTATTCTGTATTTGCTCTGTCTTGAAATTATGCAAAACCAATGTGTGCAGCATCTTTGTTTGGATCGTGATTAAAATGCAGTGGTTGCCTCTAATTTCAAATGGCTACAGATTTTTTCAAGGCCAGTTTGTCCTGGTGTTTGGACAGGCGAGCTTCTGGCGTGGCACATACACTGCCTAGAGTTACACACCGGCTTTCTGGCTCTGGATCACTTCCTTCCGGCCCTGATGGGCTGTCATGATATTGTCAGTCAACATGGCAGTGGTGTCCCTCATAAATGGCCAGGGAGGTTCGGGTCATAAGACAGGTTTCTTTCGCTGAGAGCAGTTCACGGTCCAGGCACCTTGGACCTCGCAGCGGACTTTCTGACGAGACAGAAGAAACTCAAACTGTGGCTCAGATTTGGAGTCTTTTCGGCGAGGCGGGGATGGACCTCTAAGCGTCGCAAGATTTCAAGATTTCTAGATTTCTTAGAAATCACAGACACAGTGTAACCACCATAGGAAAATCTCAGAGTAAAACTGGGAGCTGTGAAAAATATGATACACCAGTGTTTTGCCAGATGAGAAGTTTATCTATGCATCATCTTTTTACTCTTTTAATTAATTTTATAACTGTTTTAATTTTCCTTGCTTTTATTTTGTGATTATTTTAATTCCTTTCTGTAAAGCACTTTGAATTGCCATAGTGTGTGAAATGTGCTGTATAAATAAACTTGCGTTGCCTTGCAAGACTCGAATCAGTGCCAACCTCCGGCACTCTGGGGATAGATCCCTTCACTCATACATGGCCAAATGTGAGGCCATATGCATTCCCTCCAGTCAAGTTAATCCCTTTGGTCCTTTTCAGAGTGAGGGAGTGCCGGATTCGCCTTCTAACTTTAGCTGGACAATAACTTTATTCTAGAGTCAAGTCAAGTCAAGTCAAGTATATTTGTATAGCGCTTTTCACAATACAGATTGTTGTATCAAAGCAGCTTCACAGTATTAAAGAGCTGCTGTAAAGACAAAACAATCACTGTTATTGTAATTTCCTATTATCACTGTAAAGCTGCTTTGAAACTATCTATATTGTTAAAGCGCTGTATAAATGAAGGTGACTTGACTTGACTTCTATTGGTTGCCAGGTGTGGTTTTCGGAGCTTGGCTCCCTGGTGGAAGGGTCCCGTGGGAAAAGATCCAATCAGGAGAGATGTGTTGTCTCAGGTCCAGGGCAGGATTTGCCATCCTCAACCCGGGATTTGGAGACTGTAGGTGTGGCCGATCAGGGGCGGTCGCTAATGGCTTCTGGTCTTCCCGCAAATGTTCGTGCTTGTACGTCTTCTACTGGACGGCTGTATTTTTCCAAGTGGAAGATCTTTGAGTCTTGGTGTACGTCTCGTGCAGTGGATCCTGTCAGCTGCTCGGCTGGTTCAGTGCTGGAATTCCTGCAGGATAAGTTTGATGTCGGAGCGGCTACGACTACTTTGAGGGTTTATGTCACGGCTATCGCCACTCGTCGGGAGGTCCCCTTAAAGGGTTAGTTCACCCAAAAATGAAAATTCTGTCAGTAATTACTCTCCCTCATGTTGTTCCAACCCCATACGACTTTCGGTCATCTTTGGAACACAAATATTTTTGATGAAATCTGAGAGCTGTCTCACTCCTTCATAGGCTGCTAGGTAATCGATATCTGCCGGCCCAGAAAAGTTAGTAAAGACATCGTTAAAATAGTCCAAGTGACTACAGTGGGTCAACCTTAAGTTTATCAAGCAATGAGAATACTTTTTGTGCAAATTTTTTTATTCAACTATTCATTTTCTTCTGTGTGGGCCTCTGACGTGAGTTCACAAGAGCCACGACGTATGCATGAGAACTGAGAAGATTGAGAACAACATGAGGGTGAGTAGTTACTGGCAGAATTTTAATTTTTGGGTGAACTAACCCTTTAACTAGACGCCGTCTGGGCTCTTCATTTATGCGTGGAGTTGGACGCTTGAGACCTGCGCGTTCCGTTAGTGTCCCTTTCTGGGATTTACCAGTTGTTTTGGAGAGGTTATAGGAACCGCCTTTCGAGCCTTTGCAGCCGGACTCTGACCTCAAAGTGGCACTTTCTTGTGTGTTATATCGTTCCCATTGTGTCATAGCTACACAGCACTGAGGGAACCTATGAAAGAGAATGTCTTGGTTATTTGTGTAACCCATGTTCTCTGAATAGGGAACGAGACTCTGCATTCGCTTCCAAGCTCCTCTCGCTACCGAGGGTGGATTCTTTGACAGAAAACCTATGGCTCGTTCACTATATCAACAGTGAGTCATCTGCTAATAAATTAGCGTGATGCTATACGGGTTCAGACAATCAGCTCCGCCCGAAGGCCGTTTCCCATTGCGTCTCGTTCTCTATTCAGACGTTTTTTTTCACTAAAATAAATTCAACTTGCTTTGGTATTTCATTATCTAATCATGCAATGACATTCATTCATTTTGTATGTGCAAGTTAAAGGAGAACTTGGTAACTTTTTTAACGTAATAAAACTGTCTAGAAATCATTTGGATGGTTAAACAACCTGTTCTGGTGATATTGGTGACTTTCCCCGCTCCCCCCAGCGTTCCCAGGCGGAAAACCAACCTTGCAACTTGGGGACTACCGTCCCGGCAAGATAGAAATTGGAAGTCTCGTGAGAAGTGAGAACGAGAACGAGCGCGAAACACAAATTGCTTTACGGCAATTCGACATAAACAAACACGCATGTATGATGTATTACCAGATTACCCACCTCGGTAGACCTAGCTCCACACGATACAGTTGGCTTGCTCCGATCAAAACACACGCACATGAGCAGCGGTAGAGAGGGGGAGGAGGCGCCGCAAGTGAGTTTTTTACGACCGTGTTGTGAAATATACGCCCCCCCACAGCTGTAGGGGGAGCTCGTGGGGAAAACATGCGACAACAAAAGGGAAAATCAGCGAAGAAGTGACTAGAGTTCGCTAGAGTTACCGAGTTCTCCTTTAAGTGAACAAATAGTATTTGGGGCCAATGTATCTAGTTTTACGTATTATTCTATAACATAAAATACATCATACCCCCTTCTGGTTTTTATAGCTTTTACTTGTCTTGTAAAAAGGTTGTCTGTCATTAATGTACAGATACTTAAAAACTAAAGTACAGTAATGAAGTAGAAATACCTTCGTTAAGGTTCATAAACTATTCCAGTCTTTATTTAAAAAAAAACATTTTCCCTTAGAATTCGAGTTATAATATAAGAGCAAGAGCGCGATTATAAACGAGGCTGTGAAAGTGAACTAGTGAGTAGATGAGTTTATCTGTTCGGCTGATGACGTTTAAAGTTTTACTTTTACTTCACTACTTCCCAAGCATAATATCAAAGTATAAATGGAAATTGTGTTGACATCTTAACACTACGTTTGTTTGATGTGAAACTCCAACTTTGGACAGACGTTGCAATTTGGCTGGAATAAACATCAGAAAAAAAACTATTCCAACTTTAAAGAAAGATGATTACATACAGTTAGTGTGGATTTTGTTGGCATGACATCAAATTTTTATCTAGTCATTTGGAAGATGTTTGTGTCACAGTTGTGTTCTGTTTAGTTTGTTTTCATTGGACACGTGTCATCATCATTATCAGTTCATCTGTATCACCTGGGTTTACTTCATCATCATCATCATCATCATCATCACCTGTGTTCTGTGTTAGTATTTAAGTTCCTTCAGTTCAGTCAGTCTTGGTCTGTTCTCTGTTGTATTTAGGTGTGTGTGAACCTTCTTCTGTCTGTCTGTTTGAATTATATTATTAGTAAACGTTTTGCATTGGAACTTTTGACTCCTCATCTTCTTTTGCCTGCACCGCACCCTGACAGAAGAATGGACCGCCCAAAATGGACGATAGGCTCAAAATGATCGTCCTGGCTCAGGAGAGCCCTAACCTTTTTTATTTTGTTAATCACTTTGTGTCTTGCCGCCACCAGCTCTCTTGACAACAAGACCGTAAGGGTCCTTTTCTGGATCGGGGCAACTTTCCACCACCATTTCGACCTCCCAGACACCACAGGATTGGACTGGAAAGAGACCGTCAATAGGTGTCTGGAGAGCGTCGCGCCCCGATCCAGAACACTGCCTGCCAGCCTGTTCTTAACGTCATGCCCGCCATGCCTGAGCCCTCGTCTTCAGTTAAGATGGCCGCCGCCTCGCCACCTGAGCCCTCAGCCAAGATGGCTGCCGCCTCGCCACCTGAGCCCTCAGCCAAGATGGCCGCCGCCTCACCGCTTGAGCCCTTAGCCAAGATGGCCGCCGCCTCGCCGCTTGAGCCCTCAGCCAAGATGGCCACCACCTCGCTCCCTGAGCCCTTAGCCAAGATGGCCGCCGCCTCGCCGCTTGAGCCCTCAGCCAAGATGGCCACCACCTCGCTCCCTGAGCCCTCAGCCAAGATGGCCACCACCTCGCTCCCTGAGCCCTCAGCCAAGACCTGTTCCTGTTCTGTGCCTCGACCTGTTCCTGCCCCAAGGACTATCCAAATTCCCAGACCTGTTCCAGAGTCTCGTCTCGCCGAGACCGCCCGTCCAGGTTCTCGTTCCGCCAAGACCACCCTTCCTGGGTCTCGTCTTACCGAGACCGCCCTTCCAGAGGCTCATCCTGCCGAGCCTGAGCTTCACGTCAACCCTGCCGAACACAAATCTTCTGTCCCCGAACCTGAGTCTTCTGTCCATGAGTCTGTCTCCGAATTCCCACCCAGCCTCCCTCTCCCATCTACCACCTCTCAACCCTTCTTCCACCACTGTCTGTCAGCCCCTCAGCTCCTCTAACCACCTTCAGGGAGGTGGAGTCGCCGTGGGTCTGCCGGCCTACAGCTCCAGCCTGGTCTCCACCTCCAACCTCCGCAACCAGTACTCCGCCTCAGCCCGATGGTCCATTAACGTCCCCTTGGCTCCTACCTCCCTTAGCTCCACCGTGGCCCATCTGGTCACCAGTTCCGCCAGGCTCCCTCGTCCCCCGGATCCACCTTGGTCATTCGTCAACCTTCCCTCACACCTCTGGACTGCACTCCTCTGGCTTCGTGTCATCCCTTCGTCCCCCCGGCTCCGTTGGATTCCTCACTCCCGTCAGTTCCTCCTTGGTCCTCACTCCCTCTGTCTCCACCGTGCCCTTCTGTTTCCCCGCCTGCACCTCAGACGCCAGAGCTGGCAGCCCGCCATGTCCCGCCGGATCCTCGGCGTTGCATGTACTCGACGGCTCTCCGGCTACACCCTGGTCTCCTCTTACTTTACTTTTACTTACTTTACTTTTATACTTTATTAAGTCTGAAATTTCTTGCATAACAGTGATTTATAACAGAGATTTACATTCAACTGTGCGAGTTTTGACACCAGTCTGTCAACCTGTATTGTGGTGAATGCAGAAGAGAAATCCAAAAACAAAGTTCTTACAATTGTTTTGGATTCATTTAAATGTTTAGAGATTATATGTACTAAAGCAGCAACTGCATCTTCAGTGCTACAGCCTTTCTTATAGGCAAACTGCCAAGGATCTAGTTTATCTTTAACTGTCATAACTAAATGCTGAAGTAACAATCTCTCTAGACATTTCACAATCACAGAGGTAAGGGCTATTGGTCTAAAATCTTTAAATTCTCTTGGACATGACATTTTCGGTAATGGTTTTATGTATGCGGTCTTCCATATCACAGGAACAGTATGTGTGTCAAAGGAAGCTTGAAATACTGGCTGCCACACCGGTGCTAGTTCATGTGCGAAATTCTTTAAAAGACCTGCACTACATCCATCAGGACCAACAGCCTTTTCTGTATTAATAGACTGAAACGTTTTCCTAACATCCTCAACCTCAATAACAATTCTGTCCAATGATGATGGAACTGTATCTATTGTTTCTATGATCTTGTTGTTTGCCTATTAGTTCAAACCTGGTAAAAAAGATGTTTAATTCATTCCCAAAACAAATTTCATCATCTGTTACAATAGATTTTTTTGAAGACGACAATCCAGACATTGTTTTCATATGTCCCAAACAAACCTTTTTAGTATTATTAGTTTTAAAGGCTTTCTCCAAACACTTCTTATGAACTTCTTTTGTTTCCTTTCATTTATTTTTTAACTCTCTTTCTGTTTGTTTAAGTGCCTTAATATCTTTATCTTTGAATGCTACTTTCCTCACATTTATCATTTCTTTAATACCTTTAGTCACATATGGTTTATTATTTGGATAAACTTTAATCTCTTTAGTAGGTATGTTCAGCTTCACACAGAAGTTAATATAATCATTTAACACTGTAGTTCTTTCATCAAGTGAGCCTTCATCAAAAATTTCCCAATTTGTCCAATCGAAACAGGCTTTCAGTTGTTCTACACTTTCATTCGACCACATTCTGATAATTTTATTTTCTGGTTTGCTTTTTTAAGTTCAGTCCTGTACACAGGAGTCATATGCACAACATTGTGGTCAGAGTTTAGAATTGGTGGCATACTCTTGGACACATAAGCATCCCTGACATTCACAAAGCACTTATCAAGAATAATGTTGTTTCTTGTTGGTATATCTACGGCGCGAGGACGTGCCTACCGGGAGGGGGGAGTAATGTCACAGTTGTGTTCTGTTTGTTTTCATTGGACTTGTCTGCCTGTCTTCATGTCACGTGTCGTCATCATCATTATCAGTTCATCTGTATCACCTGGGTTTAGTTCATCATCTACATCACCTGTGTTCTGATAATCAGTGTTCATCTGTGTTAGTATTTAAGTTCCTTCTGTTCAGTCAGTCTTGGTCAGTTCTCCGTTGAATTTAGGTGTGTGTGAACCTTCTGCCTGTCTGTACCTGTTTGAATTACATTATTAGTAGACGTTTTACATTAGAACTTTTGACTCATCCTCTTCTTCTGCCGGCACCGCACCCTGACAGTTTGATCACCAATTATCACAATTGAAAACCAACAAAAAATCTACACATAATGATGTTATAATATATTGCACTGTGGAAGTTAATCTTATGACGTTTAGCAGACATTGTGTTTTGGTTCATTAAAACCAACAACATATCATCCTCAAATGTCGTCAGATTGTCCTGACACAGAATTTTGGTCACCTGATATCAGAACCCATATATTTATCTTATGATGCTTTAGCTAATGGGAACGATCCGGTCAAAATGAGTCAAGAACATGGATATCCATGTCAGAGCTGGAATGAAAAAGTAAGTTAATGAAATTTAGTACTAATTATTGTCAATGAAATCATTTTTAGTTTATGACTCTCAGTTATTTGATAAGTAATTCTGCTGTGCAAAAAGTGCAAGCAGTTTCGTTTCCTGTCCATTGAAATGCTTGAATGTGACTGTCTGTATGGTGATTTGAGGTAATATAACACAAATTAATGTGCAGGCATCTTCAGTAGCAGTTTCAAGTGATATAAACACTTCAAGGGCCCTATCCCGCACCCAGCGCAATTGACTTTGTACACGACGCATGTATCCCGCACACAGCGAACTTTTCCCTCTACAGACGCACGTCGGTAAATTAGGGAATGAACTTGCGCTCCCGGGGGCGGTTCAGTGAAAAGAGGAGGCGTGTTCCGGCGCAAACGTTCCCTGGTGCTATTTTGCAGTTTCAGAAAACAATTCCGCCACTGACCAGGAGAAACCTCGTCTAAAGTCAGTGGCATGTTATTCAGATGCTATTTTAAGGGCGCATGCTTGGCCATAATGTAGAGTGTGCACAACACACACACACTTTGCTTCTCTCATCTACACAGCAGAGCAGTTCTCATTTTTAGAAAACCATACATTATTACAAGGAAAAATATTACCACACGAGGGAAATCATTGTTGTGTCCATGAAGATGTGAAAAAATAGGCATAAATCTAGCTTACACATTTACCCAAATTATGATACGCCTGTTTAACCGAAGCTAATTTGTGTGTGTTTCTCCATCCCCAATGTCACTTCTCTGTGTTTTACGGCCCTGACGAGAACGTCGGTCTCCTCGGCTGTGAACCGCTCCTGGCGTGCGTCTGGCAAATCCGCCGTTATAATAGCAATCCGCCATGGAACAAGCGCACCTGCTCTTAAAGTGAATGTGAGATGCCGCTCTGATTGGTTTATTTCACGTTACGCCCAAACCACACCTATGAGTAATGAAGCTACTTCAGACCAACACATTTTAGATTTGCATCGGCAAAGATCCGCCCACAAAGTTACTTGCGTTTCGTGTTTGATACTTTTGTCAGATCGTTAAAATAGGGCCCAAAATCTGTATTTTCCCTCATGTGACGTCTGTACATTGTATTTTTGTACTATTTGTAGCCACACATTCACAGTTTTTTCCAAAATACTGTGTGGTTTATTATTTCACTTGTTTGCACACTTGCAATAATCAGTAACTTAAATTAATATTTAGTATATTAAAGTTTAATGTTTTGATAGTGTATAAGAGGTGTTGGTAATAAAATAAAATGTAAAATGTTTGCTTATTTGCTATAATATCATTTGCATGCAATACTCTTTCTTATTAGCAGTGATTACTAGTGCTGGCCAAAATAAATATATTGTTTATTGATCAGTACTTTTTACTTGTAATACTTAAGTTCATTAAAATCAAGTACTTACTCAAGTAAAGCTGAAAATGAGTGCTCATACTTTTACTGTAGTCATATTTTAATATGGTATCTGTACTTGATATTCAGAGGTGTGAAGTAAATACTTTGTTACATTAGTACGTTCCCCCCAGATTTGTACTCTTTGAGTATTTCAATTTGTTGCAGCTTCTGCTTTGCCACTTTTCTTTGAGATAAATGTCTTTTACTGAAACACATTGTGAATGATGCAGTGTCACGCTTGCACACAAAAGAAAAAATGGCTGTTTTTTCCACAGTAGATTTAGCAATAACAGCTCGTATTCTCAAAGTTACAATATTTGTTTAGATGTAGAAATGTACATTGTCTCATACACTTTGATATCATGCTGCTTTTATCTGTACCCGTTGACTACTGAAACATCCGAAACTGAATGTGCTGAAACTCGTTCAGGATGACACTGAGAGCTTGGTCCATTAGGATGCAAGAACTCCACCTTAACATCTTGGTGGTGTGTGTCCATATCCATAGTGATGACTCTTGTCATATTTCACATCAAGCCAGTCTCCACTGTTACTGTGATCTGCTGCGATCTCTGTGTGAACTCCCTCGGGAACTTGCTGGTTCTTCCATTAGCATGGCTCAGTCCTTTATCACCTGTTCAGATTCATCACCTTTACACGCTCACTGAGGTCAAACGTGGCTGGAGTGACACACTGACCAATCTTCGCTTCACACACTCTAAAAATGGCTGGGTTAAAAATAGGGATGCACAATATATCGGCCACCATATCGGTATCAGCCAATATATGATCATTTTTAATTTTATCGTTATCCGCCCCGATAAGAAGATTCTCCCGATATATTAAAGCCGATAAATAATGGCTTATTTCCTTTAGCTTAGACACTTCAGATAGCTTGAAATATGATTGAAATCACTTCAAAAAAGGAAAATACAGTTCAGTGCAACATGTGCAGCACAAGTCTGTAATTTAGGCTACAAAACATTAAAATGAGAACGTTATAATTGTGTGTTTTGAACATGGCTTTTAATGGTGAGATTTTTGTTTTTGTAATCAGGCTCTCAAAATTTATATAAAAATTTGGAAATAGATTTATCGGCCAATATATCAGTTATCGGCTTTCAAATATAAATAATTATCGGTATCGGCCAAAATGTTCATATTGGTGCATCTAGTTAGAAACAACCCATTTGGCAACCCAGCGCTGGGTAAATGCAGGACAAACACATGCTGGGTTAAAGTAAAGATCACCTCAGGACAGAAGACAAAATGACCGTTACAAATCCAGTTTAATCCAGTTTGGCAAACCAGCTCTGGGTTACTATAACCAAGCAGGCTGGGTAGTTTATGAGGGGAGCATCATTTCTACCAGCAGTGAAATTTAACCCAGCAGTGGGTTACACACACACATACAACTACCCAACAATTTGGAAAATAACCCAACAAAATGACCTAACAAGCATAACCCAGCAGTCTGGGTAAAAAATAATCCAGCAAATTTTAGAGTGCAGCAAAAGCAGGATAAATATCTGGCAGATCTTCTTCCCCTGAGGAATAACCTGAGGAGTGTTTCGTGTTCTGGCACAGGTTTCATGGGTTGAATGAGTTCATCATAGTGCGTCATTTCTTCATCTTTGACATAGAAGAGTTGGATGTGGTAAGACTTTTCCCCACCGTGTCATAGAATATTGACCCACTTGCAACATCATTGCCTGGCCGAAAGAGACTCTGCAGTTCTTCTGACCGTCGCTCTGGTGCAGTCTGTGACCGCAGAAATACCAGCCATTTCAGTTCTACATATATATTAGGAAACTTACAATAGAGATATACATGTACTCAACACAATTTTACAAACACACACTTCACATAATTACACGTACATCCTACTTTCTGTTTTACGTGTTTTGTATTGATGGTGTCATCTAACTGTGTTTTGTCTTATGTTCTGCTTTAATAACAAAAGAAAGAAAAAGAAACACCAGCGATATGTCTTTGGTTCACTGCAGTTTTAAGGAGGAAATACTCAGCAATGGTGTCGACTTACGAATTTACACATGGTTTGTCTTAAAGCACATTAAAAACACCACATAGACACATAAACAACATTAAAAGCTGGATTCTCACCACAGGGGGACTTTAAGCCCCGCGTTCCCTCAACCCTAACTCTGCTAGAAGTGATGACTATCAATCCACAAAAGCAATATATGGTGTCAGGTCACATATTTATTATGTATACATTATTATAAAAACTAAACACTACTTTATATTTAATAAATGACTTGAAAACCACAAAAATACGATGACTTGACGTTGAATGTCAACTCCGTCATTGGCCCGTCACCTCTGTCAGACAGAATCTTATGGTGTTGACACATAGGTGTTTCTTTCACAAAACAACTGGAGTTCATGTAGAAGCCATTTTGTTTTCTCTGTTGATGCTATATGCTGACTGACGGGGGAGCTACATTATATCCAGGGGGCCGACTGACGGAGGCGGAGCAGGTGGAGGAGGATACCCGGATGGAGCCGGAGAGCCGACAAGCCAAGGCGATGCTGAGGATCCCGAGGGACATGGCGATGCCGACGGCTCTAGCGGCCGAGGCGCAGACGGCGATCCAGAAGGCCGCGGTGGAGCCGGAGCAACAGCGGACCAAGGTGGAGCTGGAGGGAGTGAGGAGCCCAACAGAGCCACAGGAGTGTAGTCCCGAGGAGAGGGCAGGCCGACGAACGACCAAGGCGAAGCCGGAGGGACGAGGGAGCCCGGCATGACATTGGCAACATCGCTGTCTGTATCTGACAGGACAGTTAACATTGTAAGCTAACTTACCTCAGGCTTGCTTTCCGACGTGCGGTTCTTTGTTCGGCAGTGTGTCCAGTTGTCAGACTTGTGGTGTAAAAGACTTTGAAAACAATTCTGCCCTACTCTGACTCGGATTGGCTGTCAGGTTTCGGCATTAGGAATGATGATTGTTTTTTTGAAAGCTGCGAAGTTTATGGTAACTATAGAGATATAGCGGGTAAATGCTGGGCATGACCAGCACAACACAAACAATACCAGACAAAGAAGTGAACACAAGGAGGAACTTATGGCTCGTTTCCACTGAGCAGTACGGTACGGTACGGGTCTTTTAACCATGATCTGGCTAGCGTTTCCACTGCCAACAGTACCCTTACTTGATAGGCGTGGTGTTTCGATCGACGTCATTTTCGCGCGAAGAAGAACATAGTAAACTACAATGGATGACATACAGCAGATCTTGTTCTTGCTCCTCGACATGTTTGTCACAAGAAGACAAGCGCCGACATTAGGCTTTTCTCAATATCAAGTACGCAAAGTTTGTACTTGCCATGTGCGACTCCTACATGCAAATGGTACAGCGCGTTCTTAAAAGCGTCACTCAGCTCGCTCTGCTACTCTGGTTATCTCTGTTACTCTGTATGTACATTTTAAGCAACAATAAAACGAAATATGTTATAAAACACCACTCTGCCTCTTTTCGTTTTCATTTAAATAAATTAAACATTATAGGGACACAAATGTGGTTCATGCGCAACGCATATTGATTATTCACTGCACGTTATACGTTATTCTATTTATAACAAAACGAAATTTAAAACACAACCCTAACGTTACCTCTTTTCGTTTAAATTAATAAAAAATTTAACATATTTCAGGCAATATATGCATTTGTACAAATGTTGCAATAAACATCAGTGATAATCTTGTAATAAAAAAATGACAAAAAAACATATTTCTTTTTGTAAAATTTCAGTTTTATATAATAGCCAATATAAAAGTTTAAGTAAAAGGTACAAGAAGCTATACAATAAGAAATAAAGCAAACAATTCAGTCAAATATCCAAATGCAGCGCTCTAGTCTAACATTACAACAGTAAAGTTAAATACAAATAGCCTATAATATGAAACTAAACTTAGCCCTCAGCCAAAACGATTGACAGGGAACGAATTATATATTCACGAGAGCAAAGATCGCCCGTTAGGTCTGCACAAGACGAATTATATCTCATGTTTAACCACTACCGTCGGAGTCAGCGGCGAACGTCAGAAGAACTAGCCGAGGAAAGGCTCATCCAGCCGGGAAACATGAGCGCCGAGCGCCCGCTGACCGCATGGATCTCACAACCGGGAAAAAAAAAATCATCTTTATAAATAAACCACAGATTTGAGCTTTAAACAACTACATTCTCGCCTGAAAAACTCTTAAATTACATTTCGTGATACAGTAACAGTAGTATTATATTAAACTGTATATTAAAAATGGCGCTTCTTATGTTGTTATTCCCCTTGTAGCACGCGCAAGTGACGATTCTCTTTCAACCAATCAACGTCCTGCAGTGAGTCTAGCTCCACCTTTTAGTACCGTACCACTGTGCTAGGTACCCCAATGGAAGGGTACCTAAAAAGTGGTACGGTACGGTTCGGCATTTTGGTACCATTCACAACTTTTGATAGTAGAAACGCAAATAAATGCGTACCGTTCCGTACCGTACCGTACCGTACCGCTCAGTGGAAACGAGCCATTAAATACACCGTGATGATGACGTGCAGGTGATCAGGTGACGGCTGACTGAGTGCAGGTGGGAATCATTAGGAATGCTGGGAAATGTAGTGCCGTTGAGGTGTGTGACAATCAGAGCCTGTCTGACACTGATGTACTCTGGCAAGGGGTCCTTCAGAGTGACAGCTGTCCCTGATATTGCCTGATTTTATTACATTTTAATGAATATCTGACGGTGTTGACAAAAAGTCAAAACTTGACAAAAAACACAACTTTGAAATCTTATGAAACACACGTGTCATTGAAAAACAACTTTTCTCTGATATGAGATATTATTAAGTGTTGCTTTTGATAAAACATAATTTTTCATCATTAAAGAACATTTTATTCATTTTATTGCATATGAATGATTAGATGTAGTGAGAAGACAATAAGTGTCATAGAATCGATAAAATAATGATAACATTTAATTAAAGGGGATAATTGTGTTAAATACATTCCCTCATAACATTTGAAAATATTTTCATTCCATTTTCATAAGCCTAACAGCAGTTAAGTGTCTCAAGAATCAGTGATGTCCTGCTTTGTTATGAATTCGGGGCAGTTTACAGCACTGCTCAAGTTTGTACTATAATGTTTGTTTCAGCAGACTTCCTTAAACTGACATTACTCTACTGAGAACAATCGCATGAAGCACGAAAGGGAAGTTTCTTCTCAATTGTGGCATATATCCGTGTGAGTGAAACCAGCCAGTGAAACGCTTCTCGAACAAGAACAAATGTGGGCGGGGCTTGATTGTGTCTGTGGGGAATTGATTGGATGGTTGGAGGGTGGTGGTCTGCTATTGGTAGATCTCAGGTGAGTGACAGGTTGCCCCCCATCCCATCATTATTTTGATTCAAGATAACAAGTCACATATGGATTTAAAACAATAATGATGAGTAAAAAATATATACAAGTATGTACTACTGTATACAACACAGTACAGGTAGGCTATTGTTTCTTGCGCACATCATATATAATCTTTTTAAAATATATATATATTTTAGATTGTAAGCCACTGAAGGTTTTCTGCTGTAGGCTATATTAATATCAATAACTAGCAGTTGAGCACAGCAGAATGGAGGGGGAGAGAGAGCTAGTAAACACACTCGTGAGGTTTGCTCGCCCCACCCGCTGAAGAACACACAGATCAGGAAGTGCGAGTGGATCATCACCCGAAACACACACACACACGCTCCTGAAACTGAACTACACGCCAGAGACTGAACTACACACCACACGACCTTCTCTTTTGCGCCGATGTGGATGTTTTTGATGAACTGCTGAGGCGAGCAGCCGAAACCTGAATCTACACATCAAGAGGACGCGCTAGGGCAAACAAGTACGTGTGTGTGTGTGTGTGTTCGTCAAATCACGACATGTTATTTACAGCCGTCGCCGTTGCCCGAAAGAAGCGCTATCTGTGTTCAGTGTTTACTTCTGTCACGACTGGACTGGTTTATTATGTAACCTGTCATGGTTTGCACCTTTGCAACTCTTCTTCCTCTGCCAGGTGTGATGATGATGATGATGCCACTGTTTCTCAGTGTTCAGTTCAGGGGTTCATTCCCGTGACCAGCGAGTGTTTGTGTAGCCAGAGGCCCCGATATATGGCACAAATATCGTGTCGATGTCACAGTTTCATGAACTAAGCTCAAGCGCGTGCCCGTCGAGCAGATGTGCGCAGATGCTGTCGTGATGAAGCGGATCTTTGGAGTTATTACTGTGTGTTGAATGTAGAACAAATGACAGATTACTAACAGGAAGGCATGCTTTCCCCCGTCGAGTGAGGTGTTTTCATGTTTCACAACTTAAAAAAGATTCAGAATAATCGCAGAATTCTGAAGACACTATAAGGTTTCGTGTGAACGGCCGATTTCCGCGTTTTGGTTCTTGTTCAGATGGAAACTGGTGTGGGCGAAGTGTTAAGAAACTGTATGCGGGCGGTGTCTCAACTCGGTCGTGGTGAGGAGGGTACGTGTGTGTGTCTCACCTGCCGACGAGAGCCGAGTCCAGAAGAGTCGATTCCTAGACTCGACTCCGGTACAGGAATCGACTCTCGAGCTGTCGCAGAAACAGCAGATACACTCTTTCATTACTTGTAGCTTACTTCACAAATAAATAAATAAAATAACAACAGCTAATCACATCATACCTTCATGCCAGCTTATTGGTATAATCGAAGTTTTATTACAATGAATATTGTATTAATATTTTCCATTGTTCATAATCATTAAACTATAATTGTAATTTTAAAGAAAACCTTCCAACAAGATTTAACACATTAGTACGTGTACATTATTGTATGTATCTAGGTATTATTTTAGCAACTTGAACTCACCTGTCCAAACAGCTTTTATAAGAGATGACAGCTTACCGCCCTCATCCTCATTAAAATAAGGCATTGGCAACAACTAGGGAGCGATGATGATGCTCATCATTTCAGGTAATATCTAAAATCTCTAAACTGGACTAGTTTTGCCTGGAGTTTTAGGCATCGTGTCAGTGTGTGTGAAACTGAAGGCAAGCCTGTATTCTTGTTTTGAAATGTAGTCGATTCCCGGAGTCGGTTCCTGGGAGTCAGGAATCGGAGTCGACTCGGAATCGAACAGCTCTATTTTAGTGAAATATCGCCCTCTTCTGGCGGTGGTCCGTAACACACTCACCTGAACAAAAACCTTGAAACGACTAGAACAGAAAAAAAGAACAGAATTACACACACACACACACACACACACACACACACACACACACACACACACTAAACAATATATTTATTCTAAACAGCACTAGTCAGTACTTATAAGAAAGAGTATTGCATGCAGTTAATATTATTGCAAATTAAGCAAAGATTTTATTTTATTACCAACACCTATTATGCATCAAAACATTGAACTTTAATATACTAAATATCAATTTAAGTTACTGATAATTCAAGAGTGCAAACAAGTGAAATAATAAACCACACAGTATTTTGGAAAAAACTGTAAATGTGTGGCTAAAAATAGTACAAAAATACAATGTACAGACGTCACATGGGGGACAATACACATTTGAAGTGTTCATATCATCTGGAACTGCTACAGAAGATGCCTGTGTGTGTGTGTGTGTGTGTGTGTATATATATAGTAAACCTCATCATTAATAACATTAGTGTTAGTAATCCTCATCTTTCCGGCACATTCCTCGTGTGTTTGTCATGTTTCTACATGCTTTGACACGCTCCTTATCCTGGGAATCCTCACCTCTCCATACTTTACCCTTCATCTCTTTACTTTACTCTTCATCTCTTTACTTTACTCTTCATCTTCATCTCTTTACTTTACTCTTCATCTTCATCTCAGTATTTTACTCTTCATGCACTGATCATGGTTTAATATAGAGTTTGCTGGAGTGATCTCAGTGCTGTCCCCCTTTACTGAACACTGTAAGAGAGTATGGCTATTGGCTAATCCTGATAAATAAACAGTAGGCACTACGAGGTTAAGCTTCTGAATAGCAGTCCCAAACTAGTTTTTGTTAATCAGTCCAGGTATGAGCCACAGTCATATACAAATATACAAAATAACCAATAAGTGTTATTTTGTGGTTGTGGAAGCAGCAGTTAGGCGACCGTGCCTAACCGTGACACACGACACTTCCTAGAGCTGGTAAAGAAGCACAGAACATACAGCCGGACAACATCTCATCTGACGCAGACTCTGAATCTGGACAACGCGGCTTCTTTCTAATTTAAACATAAGGACACTGCATATTTCTTCTGCGCTTTATATATAGTGAGGCGATTACTACAGGAGTCATGTCTGGACATCAGTGGAAAACACACCGCGACATTCACACACCGCGACATTCACACACCATCTTTAGCTAGAGAAGTCAAATCATGATCAACCACCGCTTTAACTCAGACACGCTCTGCCTGAAACAGAAGACTCGATGTGCCGCTCATGTTCACGACAGCAGTGGCGTCTGTGCTAACCATGTCATGCATCACGTGAAATAAGCTGATTCAAAACATCACAACCTGGAAAAAGTCATGACTTTATTAAAATGTCCTGGAAAGTATTGGAGAAATAAATAAACTCAGAAAGTTTTGGAAAAGTCCTGTGTGTCACAGATCTCTGTAAGAGAACACACTCCAGTACTGCAGTCGTGTGCCGCCGTGTGTTTACAGTAGCCGTTACTGTAGTTATATGGATATGCTGATAAATTGAAGATGTATTTGTATTAATATCCACATGTATTGATGAGGTCATGTGTTTTCTCCCTCAGGATCATGGGTCAACATCTGGGAAAACGTGAAGTGCTCTCGGTGTCTAAGGTACGTCTGAGCTTATCTGTGAGTTTAGACAGGTACTAGTGTGTGTATGATTTATAGTAGTTGTGTTCAGTGAGTCATAGAGTGTCTCAGATTAGATCAGGTGTCGAGTATATTACAGTGATGAACCGCTGTAAGAGTGAACACACACACACACACACACACACACACACACACACACACACACACACACACACACTAACCCGACCCCTAACCCTACCCATCACACACACACTGATCAGGTGTCGAGTATATTACAGTGATGAACCGCTGTAAGAGTGAACACACACACACACACACACACACACACACACACTAACCCGACCCCTAACCCTACCCATCACACACACACTGATCTGGTGTTGACTATATTACAGTGATGAACCGCTGTAAGAGTGAACACACACACACACACACACACACACACACTGATCAGGTGTCGAGTATATTACAGTGATGAACCGCTGTAAGAGTGAACACACACACACACACACACACACACACACACACACACACACACACACTGATCTGATCTCTCGGTCCTCAGTCTGGGTTTATGATCTAGAGTCCCCCATATCTGCTGGACACTGAAGAGGCGCTGATGTCGCTGCATTATTAACTCTTAGTTTAGTAAGTCTTGAGCAGGTTTATCTGCTGACTCGACTCGTGTGTCCGGAAGGGTTTCTTCTTCTTCTTTCAGGTTAAACACATAAGAGTAGCAGAATTAAATGCAAGTATATTTCACAGTAAGAATACGTGATATCAGATTCCCAGGAAACACGTTCTCCTTTAACAAGTGAAATTGATCTTACCGATTGGTGGCACTGTGTCCCATGCGGCTTTGCTTCCAGAAAGGACTGCCCCACCCCCAAACAAAAGGACACAACCACTTTAGCCCCTCATTTGATTGGACAGACATTTCAGGTGATATTATAAAAAAAAAATTAATAAAAAGAAATGAAAGGGGCACAGTGAGGTCCAAAGAGGTGGTTTGCCTGAGGGAAAGACCATGCCATAGAGGGTTAAGGTTTTTATACTGTACAAACTATATATTCTATATCCTTACACTAACCCTACCCATCACACACACACACACACACACACACACACACACACACACTAACCCGACCCATCACTCTCACAAACACACACACTAACCCGACCCCTAACCCTACCCATCACACACACACACACACACACACACACACACACACACACACACACACACACACACACTAACCCGACCCCTAACCCTACCCATCACTCTCACACACACACTAACCCGACCCCTAACCCTACCCATCACACACACACACACACACATACTAACCCGACCCCTAACCCTACCCATCACTCTCACACACACACACACACTAACCCGACCCCTAACCCTACCCATCACACACACACACACACACACACACACACACACACACACACACACACACTAACCCGACCCCTAACCCTACCCATCACTCTCACACACACACACACACACACTAACCCGACCCCTAACCCTACCCATCACACACACACACACATACTAACCCGACCCCTAACCCTACCCATCACACACACACACACACACACATACTAACCCGACCCCTAACCCTACCCATCACTCTCACACACACACACTAACCCGACCCCTAACCCTACCCATCACACACACACACACACACACACACACACACACACACACACACACTAACCCGACCCCTAACCCTACCCATCACTCTCACACACACACACACACACACTAACCCGACCCCTAACCCTACCCATCACTCTCACACACACACTAACCCGACCCCTAACCCTACCCATCACACACACACACACACTAACCCGACCCCTAACCCTACCCATCACACACACACACACACACACTAACCCGACCCCTAACCCTACCCATCACTCTCACACACACACACACACTAACCCGACCCCTAACCCTACCCATCACTCTCACACACACACACTAACCCAACCCCTAACCCTATCCATCACTCTCACACACACACACACACACACACACACACTAACCCAACCCCTAACCCTACCCATCACACACACACACACACTAACCCGACCCCTAACCCTACCCATCACACATACACACACACACTAACCCGACCCCTAACCCTACCCATCACACACACACACACACACTAACCCGACCCCTAACCCTACCCATCACACACACACACACACACACACACACACACACACACACACACACACTAACCCGACCCATCACACACACACACACACACACACACACACACTAACCCGACCCCTAACCCTACCCATCACACACACACACACACACACACACACACACACACACACACACACACACACACACACACACACACACACACGCTAACCCGACCCCTAACCCTACCCATCACACACACACACACACACACACACACACACACACACACACACACACTAACC
>NC_140230.1:685000-810000 GCF_951802725.1 Rutilus rutilus | reverse complement strand
GCGTGAGTTACACACACACACACACACCTTCACCTTATATTGCGTGAGTTACACACACACACTTCACCTTATATTGCGTGAGTTACACACACACACACACACCTTCACCTTATATTGCGTGAGTTACACACACACACTTCACCTTATATTGCGTGAGTTACACACACACACACACACACCTTCACCTTATATTGCGTGAGTTACACACACACACTTCACCTTATATTGCGTGAGTTACACACACACACACACACACCTTCACCTTATATTGCGTGAGTTACACACACACACTTCACCTTATATTGCGTGAGTTACACACACACACACACACACTTCACCTTATATTGCGTGAGTTACACACACACACACTTCACCTTATATTGCGTGAGTTACACACACACACACACACACTTCACCTTATATTGCGTGAGTTACACACACACACACACACCTTCACCTTATATTGCGTGAGTTACACACACACACACACACACCTTCACCTTATATTGCGTGAGTTACACACACACACTTCACCTTATATTGCGTGAGTTACACACACACACACACCTTCACCTTATATTGCGTGAGTTACACACACACACACACACACACCTTCACCTTATATTGCGTGAGTTACACACACACACTTCACCTTATATTGCGTGAGTTACACACACACACTTCACCTTATATTGCGTGAGTTACACACACACACACACACCTTCACCTTATATTGCGTGAGTTACACACACACACACTTCACCTTATATTGCGTGAGTTACACACACACACACCTTCACCTTATATTGCGTGAGTTACACACACACACACTTCACCTTATATTGCGTGAGTTACACACACACACACTTCACCTTATATTGCGTGAGTTACACACACACACACACACACACCTTCACCTTATATTGCGTGAGTTACACACACACACTTCACCTTATATTGCGTGAGTTACACACACACACTTCACCTTATATTGCGTGAGTTACACACACACACTTCACCTTATATTGCGTGAGTTACACACACACACACACACACACCTTCACCTTATATTGCGTGAGTTACACACACACACTTCACCTTATATTGCGTGAGTTACACACACACACTTCACCTTATATTGCGTGAGTTACACACACACACTTCACCTTATATTGCGTGAGTTACACACACACACTTCACCTTATATTGCGTGAGTTACACACACACACTTCACCTTATATTGCGTGAGTTACACACACACACTTCACCTTATATTGCGTGAGTTACACACACACACTTCACCTTATATTGCGTGAGTTACACACACACACTTCACCTTATATTGCGTGAGTTACACACACACACACACACACACACACCTTCACCTTATATTGCGTGAGTTACACACACACACTTCACCTTATATTGCGTGAGTTACACACACACACACACACACACACCTTCACCTTATATTGCGTGAGTTACACACACACACACACACACACACCTTCACCTTATATTGCGTGAGTTACACACACACACTTCACCTTATATTGCGTGAGTTACACACACACACTTCACCTTATATTGCGTGAGTTACACACACACACACACACACACACCTTCACCTTATATTGCGTGAGTTACACACACACACACTTCACCTTATATTGCGTGAGTTACACACACACACTTCACCTTATATTGCGTGAGTTACACACACACACACACACACACACACACCTTCACCTTATATTGCGTGAGTTACACACACACACTTCACCTTATATTGCGTGAGTTACACACACACACTTCACCTTATATTGCGTGAGTTACACACACACACACACACACACCTTCACCTTATATTGCGTGAGTTACACACACACACACACACACACCTTCACCTTATATTGCGTGAGTTACACACACACACACACACACACACCTTCACCTTATATTGCGTGAGTTACACACACACACACCTTCACCTTATATTGCGTGAGTTACACACACACACACACACCTTCACCTTATATTGCGTGAGTTACACACACACACACTTCACCTTATATTGCGTGAGTTACACACACACACACCTTCACCTTATATTGCGTGAGTTACACACACACACACTTCACCTTATATTGCGTGAGTTACACACACACACACTTCACCTTATATTGCGTGAGTTACACACACACACACACACACACCTTCACCTTATATTGCGTGAGTTACACACACACACTTCACCTTATATTGCGTGAGTTACACACACACACTTCACCTTATATTGCGTGAGTTACACACACACACTTCACCTTATATTGCGTGAGTTACACACACACACACACACACACCTTCACCTTATATTGCGTGAGTTACACACACACACTTCACCTTATATTGCGTGAGTTACACACACACACTTCACCTTATATTGCGTGAGTTACACACACACACTTCACCTTATATTGCGTGAGTTACACACACACACTTCACCTTATATTGCGTGAGTTACACACACACACTTCACCTTATATTGCGTGAGTTACACACACACACTTCACCTTATATTGCGTGAGTTACACACACACACTTCACCTTATATTGCGTGAGTTACACACACACACTTCACCTTATATTGCGTGAGTTACACACACACACACACACACACACACCTTCACCTTATATTGCGTGAGTTACACACACACACTTCACCTTATATTGCGTGAGTTACACACACACACACACACACACCTTCACCTTATATTGCGTGAGTTACACACACACACACACACACACACCTTCACCTTATATTGCGTGAGTTACACACACACACTTCACCTTATATTGCGTGAGTTACACACACACACTTCACCTTATATTGCGTGAGTTACACACACACACACACACACACACACACCTTCACCTTATATTGCGTGAGTTACACACACACACACTTCACCTTATATTGCGTGAGTTACACACACACACTTCACCTTATATTGCGTGAGTTACACACACACACACACACACACACACACCTTCACCTTATATTGCGTGAGTTACACACACACACTTCACCTTATATTGCGTGAGTTACACACACACACTTCACCTTATATTGCGTGAGTTACACACACACACACACACACACCTTCACCTTATATTGCGTGAGTTACACACACACACACACACACACCTTCACCTTATATTGCGTGAGTTACACACACACACACACACACACACCTTCACCTTATATTGCGTGAGTTACACACACACACACCTTCACCTTATATTGCGTGAGTTACACACACACACACCTTCACCTTATATTGCGTGAGTTACACACACACACTTCACCTTATATTGCGTGAGTTACACACACACACACCTTCACCTTATATTGCGTGAGTTACACACACACACACCTTCACCTTATATTGCGTGAGTTACACACACACACACACACCTTCACCTTATATTGCGTGAGTTACACACACACACTTCACCTTATATTGCGTGAGTTACACACACACACTTCACCTTATATTGCGTGAGTTACACACACACACACACACACACCTTCACCTTATATTGCGTGAGTTACACACACACACTTCACCTTATATTGCGTGAGTTACACACACACACTTCACCTTATATTGCGTGAGTTACACACACACACACACACACACCTTCACCTTATATTGCGTGAGTTACACACACACACTTCACCTTATATTGCGTGAGTTACACACACACACACACACACTTCACCTTATATTGCGTGAGTTACACACACACACACACCTTCACCTTATATTGCGTGAGTTACACACACACACACACCTTCACCTTATATTGCGTGAGTTACACACACACACACACACACACACACACCTTCACCTTATATTGCGTGAGTTACACACACACACACCTTCACCTTATATTGCGTGAGTTACACACACACACACACACACACCTTATATTGCGTGAGTTACACACACACACTTCACCTTATATTGCGTGAGTTACACACACACACACCTTCACCTTATATTGCGTGATTAAACTGTGTTTTTAGGCTGTAATCACAGTTACTCACAGTAAATAAATATGTAGTCTTCAGTGTTTTATCCTAATTTTACATTTCAAGAAGACAAAGCAGAGATGTTTACAGCAATGACATCAGTGACTGAAGACGAGCAGCGAGACGTGCGTGTGTGTGTGTGTGAGCTCACACACTCACGCTCACACACATGCTCACACACACTAGAGTTGTCAAAAAGTAACAACTCTCACACACACACTCACACACTCTCTCTCTCTCTCTCTCTCTCTCTCTCTCTCTCTCTCTCACACACACACACACACACACACACACACACACACACACACACACTCAAACACTCACACAGTTGATCAATATTTGGCTGTAAATGTAAAGTGTTGTATTTGTGTGTTTGAAGGGATCGTCAACCGTAGATGATCAGAAGTCAGCGGAGTCGCCGGAGGTACCGGATGAGGTGTTTGGTAAGAACACACACACACACACACACACACACACACACACACACACACACACACACACACAGACACACTGCAGTGTTTATTACAGGCTCCTGTAATGCTGTAAGAAAGTCTTAAACCTGCGTATGAACGACTGAAACACATGAAGTATCATAAGAGTATCTCTTTCACACACACACACACACACACACACACACATCATAAGAGTATCTCACACACACTGCAACATCTGCTGAACACACACCATAGCTGCGCTGGAGTACACACACACACACACACACACACACACATCATAAGAGTATCTCACACACACTGCACATCTGCTGAACACACACCATAGCTGCGCTGGAGTACACACACACACACACACACACACACACACACACACACACACACTAGCCTTACAGCGTTTGTCATAAGATGGTTTACTGTGTCTGAAGGAGGCTCTTCTGCTCACCAAGGCGTTTATTTGATCAAAAATACAGTAATATTGTGAAATATTATTCCAGTGTAAATCATCTGTTTTCTATGTGAATATACAGTAAAGTGTAATTTACTCCTGTGATCAAAGCTGATGTTCATCATCATTACTCCAGTCTTCAGTGTCACATGATCCTTCAGGAATCACTCTAATATGAGGATTGGATGATCAAGAAACATTTATGATTATTATCAATGTTAAATAACAGCTTCATATTTTATTTTCAGGATTCTTTAACAAACAGGAAGTTCAAAAGAACAGCATTTACTTGAAACTGAATTCTTTATTCTCACTTTTGATCAATTTAATGCATCCTTAATACAAATATTAATATATTTAATGAGTGATTTGTGAAGGATCATGTGACACTGAAGACTGGAGTAATGATGCTGAACATTCAGCTTTGATCACAGGAATAAATTACACTTTACTAGATATTCACATAGAAAACAGATGATTTACACTGGAATAATATTTCACTGTTTTTACTGTATTTTTGATCAAATAAACATTATTTGAAATGTTTGAACAGTTTAATTCTCTGAACATGTAAAGCTTGTTAATGTTTACTGGGAATCATCACACGTATCATAAGAGATCATGTGAAGGTTTATAACAACTCTAAAAAACTGTAAGTGTTTGAGTGAGTGAGTGTGTGCGCACGTGTGTGTGTGTGTGTGTGTGTGTATGAATGAGTGTGTGTGTGAGTCAGCAGTGTATGGAGAGAACTCCAGCTGGCACCGGCTCCTGCCTCCATATTCAACAGCTGATATTGTTAAGAATCTCCTCTGTCACAGCCACTGTTCACTGAGTGTGAGTGTGTGTGTGTGTGTGTGTGTGTGTGTGTGTGTGTGTGTGTGTGTGTGTGTGTGAGCTGATATTGTTGAGAATCTCCTCAGTCACTGCTTCACTGTTCACTGTCAAACGTCATCGCTCTCGCTCTGAACAGGGTTATCATCAAACTACCACAACGTCTCTGTTCAGTCGAACACAATATAAATACTGAAACACTGAAACTAAATCAAAATTAGAAATGTTGTCTTGGCAATAAACTGAAATGTTTAAAATGAAGTACTAAAATTGTTAAAGCACAAAGAAATCTGGAAAAAAATTAAACCTAAATACAATGAAAATGAAAGCAATGCAATGAAAAACTAATGAAATGACAAAATAAGTAAAGTATAAAATGAATTAAACTAAAAATTGGACTAAAATTAGCATGAAAACTATAAAAACGTATAAATATAGAGGCTAATTCAGATTATTAACCCTTTCGCACGGCGTAATCAGTCTAGGCTGGTCCCTGGAGCGTACGATCACACCGGTGTGATCAGTCTAGGCTGGTCCCTGGAGCGTACGATCACACCGGTGTGATCAGTCTAGGCTGGTCCCTGGAGCGTACGATCACACCGGCGTGATCAGTCTAGGCTGGTCCCTGGAGCGTACGATCACACCGGCTTGATCAGTCTAGGCTGGTCCCTGGAGCGTACGATCACATCGGCGTGATCAGTCTAGGCTGGTCCCTGGAGCGTACGATCACACCGGCGTGATCAGTCTAGGCTGGTCCCTGGAGCGTACGATCACACCGGCGTGATCAGTCTAGGCTGGTCCCTGGAGCGTACGATCACACCGGCTTGATCAGTCTAGGCTGGTCCCTGGAGCGTACGATCACACCGGCGTGATCAGTCTAGGCTGGTCCCTGGAGCGTACGATCACATCGGCGTGATCAGTCTAGGCTGGTCCCTGGAGCGTACGATCACATCGGCGTGATCAGTCTAGGCTGGTCCCTGGAGCGTACGATCACACCGGTGTGATCAGTCTAGGCTGGTCCCTGGAGCGTACGATCACACCGGCGTGATCAGTCTAGGCTGGTCCCTGGAGCGTACGATCACACCGGTGTGATCAGTCTAGGCTGGTCCCTGGAGCGTACGATCACACCGGCGTGATCAGTCTAGGCTGGTCCCTGGAGCGTACGATCACATCGGCGTGATTAGTCTAGGCTGGTCCCTGGAGCGTACGATCACACCGGTGTGATCAGTCTAGGCTGGTCCCTGGAGCGTACGATCACACCGGCGTGATCAGTCTAGGCTGGTCCCTGGAGCGTACGATCACACCGGCGTGATCAGTCTAGGCTGGTCCCTGGAGCGTACGATCACACCGGCGTGATCAGTCTAGGCTGGTCCCTGGAGCGTACGATCACACCGGCGTGATCAGTCTAGGCTGGTCCCTGGAGCGTACGATCACACCGGCGTGATCAGTCTAGGCTGGTCCCTGGAGCGTACGATCACACCGGCGTGATCAGTCTAGGCTGGTCCCTGGAGCGTACGATCACACCGGCGTGATCAGTCTAGGCTGGTCCCTGGAGCGTACGATCACACCGGCGTGATCAGTCTAGGCTGGTCCCTGGAGCGTACGATCACATCGGCGTGATCAGTCTAGGCTGGTCCCTGGAGCGTACGATCACACCGGCGTGATCAGTCTAGGCTGGTCCCTGGAGCGTACGATCACACCGGCGTGATCAGTCTAGGCTGGTCCCTGGAGCGTACGATCACACCGGCGTGATCAGTCTAGGCTGGTCCCTGGAGCGTACGATCACACCGGCGTGATCAGTCTAGGCTGGTCCCTGGAGCGTACGATCACACCGGCTTGATCAGTCTAGGCTGGTCCCTGGAGCGTACGATCACACCGGCGTGATCAGTCTAGGCTGGTCCCTGGAGCGTACGATCACACCGGCGTGATCAGTCTAGGCTGGTCCCTGGAGCGTACGATCACACCGGCTTGATCAGTCTAGGCTGGTCCCTGGAGCGTACGATCACACCGGCGTGATCAGTCTAGGCTGGTCCCTGGAGCGTACGATCACACCGGCGTGATCAGTCTAGGCTGGTCCCTGGAGCGTACGATCACACCGGCGTGATCAGTCTAGGCTGGTCCCTGGAGCGTACGATCACACCGGCGTGATCAGTCTAGGCTGGTCCCTGGAGCGTACGATCACACCGGCGTGATCAGTCTAGGCTGGTCCCTGGAGCGTACGATCACACCGGCGTGATCAGTCTAGGCTGGTCCCTGGAGCGTACGATCACACCGGCGTGATCAGTCTAGGCTGGTCCCTGGAGCGTACGATCACACCGGCGTGATCAGTCTAGGCTGGTCCCTGGAGCGTACGATCACATCGGCGTGATCAGTCTAGGCTGGTCCCTGGAGCGTACGATCACACCGGCGTGATCAGTCTAGGCTGGTCCCTGGAGCGTACGATCACACCGGCGTGATCAGTCTAGGCTGGTCCCTGGAGCGTACGATCACACCGGCGTGATCAGTCTAGGCTGGTCCCTGGAGCGTACGATCACACCGGCGTGATCAGTCTAGGCTGGTCCCTGGAGCGTACGATCACACCGGCGTGATCAGTCTAGGCTGGTCCCTGGAGCGTACGATCACACCGGTGTGATTAGAACGGTCAGTGCATCACGTGATCAACTGCTAAAATCAAATGTGCTTTCGTGCGTTGGCTGGCGCTGAGTCAGAGACAGGCGCGCTCAGAGCTGTCATATATCACAACTTTTCAGTGTTTTCATCCACATAATGTTTATTTTAGGTTTCAGACATAAGTACTAAAAAAACAATACATTTAGAGTTTGTAAAATACACACTGATGTCAAAGGAAGAGGCAATTATAATCCTTTCCATTATAATTAGTTATATTCATAATTCATATCAGATTCACATTGTGTAAGTAACTTAAAGTTTACTCTATTCTTCTCCCAGTTCACCAGCCACTTACTTTTATGTATTTCAGGAGAAGTGGATGAATTCATGTGTTGTAAATCCAACAGATCCGATTCTCTGAACTGCGTCTGCGGCACAAACTAAGATGGCGGCGCCCATCGCGCATACAGCTCAACTAACGCGATCGTTATAAAGGTGTTTAAACAACAAAACACTTCCACTTGCATATATTTGACAGTCGGAATATCAGATATTTCATGCCATTTCTAACAAATTTGTGAGTATTTCGAATAAAAAAGGAAAAATGACATAAAAACAGATCATCATTCATTCAGCTCTGTTGTTGCTGCGGTGTGTCACGTGACAAGCAATAACGCGTCACCTTGGAAACCATAAAGTGACACATTCTAAATAACGGTCGCCTTGAAAAACTCACGCTGGGGGGTCAGCCAGAATATTTTAAATTTACGTGTGAAAGGGTTAATAAAAGTACAATAACACGAAAAGAGGAGGCGTGTTCCGGCGCAAACGTTCCCTGGTGCTATTTTGCAGTTTCAGAAAACAATTCCGCCACTGACCAGGAGAAACCTCGTCTAAAGTCAGTGGTGCGTTATTCAGATGCTCATGCTTGGCCATAATGTAGAGTGTGCACAACGCACACACACTTCGATTCTCTCATCTACACAGAAGCAGCAGTTCACATTTTTGCAAATCATACATTATTACCAGGAAAAATATTACCACACGAGGGAAATCACTGTTGTGTCCATGAAGATGTGAAAAAAATAGGCATAAATCTAGCTTACACATTTACCCAAATTATGATACGCCTGTTTAACCGAAGCTAATTTGTGTGTGTTTCTCCATCCCCAATGTCACTTCTCTGTGTTTTACGTCCCTGACGAGAACGTCGGTCTCCTCGGCTGTGATCCGCTCCTGGCGTGCGTCTGGCAAATCCGCCGTTATAATAGCCATCCGCCATGGAACAAGCGCGCCTGCTCTTAAAGGGAATGTGAGATGACGCTCTGATTGGTTTATTTCACGTTACGCCCAAACCACACCTATGAGTAATGAAGCTACTTCAGACCAACACATTTTAGATTTGCGAGACCCGCCCACAAAGTGACTTGCGTTTCGCGTTTGATACTTGCGTTTCAGATCGTTCAAACAGGGCCCGCAGTGTTTCTGAGATCACAGTTTTAGGGCTGTCACGATAACAGAGGGATGCAAGCAACCGTGGTTTCCGTTTTCATAATGCTATGCCCTTCTTGATCAGTCTAGTGTAAAACAAGTTAATAATCATAACAAGAGTGAAGAATGTATTTTTTTCCACCAACTTTTTTAGTCAAGTCTCTGTGTGTGATTTTACACTAAACTAGATTTACAGACCATAAACATAGATTTACACTAAACAAGCCTAGAGAGAGAGAGAGCTTGACTGAGTGTGTGTGATTACTGCGTCTGTCCTTCTTCAGCTCAAATCATATATTTGTGAAAAACAAAAGTCCGAAGAGGAAAGCGATATCTTTGTCGTAGCATTCTGTCAACATTTAAAGGGTTAGTTCACCCCAAAATGAAAATTAGCCCATGATTTACTCTCCCTCAAGCTCATCCTAGGTGTATATGACATTCTTCTTTCAGACGAACACAATCAGAGTTATATTAAAAAATGTCCTGGCTCTTCCAAGCTTTATAATGGTGGTGAATGGCTGTTTCTGTTTTGAAGTCCATAAAAGTGCATCTATCCATCATAAAAGTGCATCTATTCATCATAAAAGTTCATCTATCATCATAAAAGTGCATCTGTCCATCATAAAAGTTCATCTATCATCATAAAAGTGCATCTGTCCATCATAAAAGTGCATCTATCATCATAAAAGTGCATCTGTCCATCATAAAAGCGCATCTGTCCATCATAAAAGTGCATCTGTCCATCATAAAAGTGCATCTGTCCATGATAAAAATGTATCTATCCATCATAAAAGTGCATCTATCCATCATAAAAGTGCATCTATCCATCATAAAAGTGCATCTGTCCATCATAAAAGTGCGACACCGACACACACACACACACACACACACACACACACACACACACACACACACACACACACACACACACACACACAGATGAGGTGGGAATCTATCCATAAATGTATATCAGAAACATACAGTTCTCCCGCTTTATGAAACCCTCGGCAATGAGTTCTCACTAATGTTTAATGAGTGCGAGTGTATACATATTTGTTCTCCTGTAATTCACACTCCAGAATCACTCCAGAGTGTGTATCATTAGACTCGGAGCACATCTCATCTGAGTTTCCATCCAAACACTATAAATACAGGACCGCAAAGTGTTCTTACTGTTTCTGTAGCCATGGATCATCTATCATAGGAATGTCATCTCAAAAAGTGTGAAAGTTTGACTGCAGTGTCTCTAGTCAAGGTTTCTGCTTGCATTCTTAGGCCAAGATTTGGCGGTTTATTGAACGTTTGGCCTTCTTTAATCCCTCGCTGCGTGTCCCAGCTGTGGTTTAGCTGCAGTAGTTGGAGTCAGGGATTGTGCTGGAGAACGCTGGAACAGACGAGGGCCTGTCTCTGCCCCGTGGGCTTCTCGAGGCCTCAT
Source organism: Rutilus rutilus (assembly GCF_951802725.1). Taxonomy (NCBI): domain Eukaryota; kingdom Metazoa; phylum Chordata; class Actinopteri; order Cypriniformes; family Leuciscidae; genus Rutilus; species Rutilus rutilus. The sequence goes on along the minus strand of NC_140230.1, from coordinate 798,634 downwards.
GAATGTGCTCATACAGGGACTGAAGCAGGGGTGGGAGTTCTGGACTCGAGCCGCATGCCTGAAGCTCCTCTCAGAGACATGCTTCCCGTGCCTCGGCCCACTGCTTCAGTGTGTGTGGGATATAACCTCGCTCAAACCTCATGCAGACCACAACAACATCACCACAAACTAGGGCTGTCACAATATATCGCAATACAAAAATGCAATAATATGTATCGTGGATAATTAATTATTAATCCAAAATAAAAATTACTGTGTGAGAAAAAGTTTTCAAAGTTTTCAAAAAGTTTTCAGAGTTTTAGTGTCAGTACTGCATTAAACTACTATCTATAATGTTGAATATAATGTATAATAATGCAATGGGGGAATATTTGTGGGTCCTGATAATGCCAAATGTCTGATGTTACCAGTAAAAAGTGGCCAACATTATTATAAATATATCTAGTCAGTGACAGAAATCAAGCATATTCATCTATCATTAATATTGTTATTCTGGTGTCTCTATGGTCCTGCATTGGGTTTCAGCACCAAGTCCAAGAATATTCATTTACACACACAATGTAATATCAAATTTAGCATTTTAATCAACAGTAAAAAAAATTGTTAACCTTGTATGTCTTGGAGTATCGCAAAAATATCGTATCGTGAGTTCGGTATCGTGATATGTGTCGAATCGTGACATGAGTATATCGTTGCCACCCCTTCCATAAACTTTTATAGAGTTTACAATACAGCCTAGATATGATGTGTATGACTCTATGATATATATGATAAGAGACTTTAAGATTTTGGAGGAAAACATTCCATGATTTCTCTTTATCTAATGCTAGTGAATGGTGCCCAATGTAGACCAAGGCAAACATTTGTAGTTAAACAGTATTTAAATTTTTTTCTGAAAATGACTGATTGTTTCGCTAGAGAATGTCTGAATGCCAAAATTTGTCGGCTGGGGTCGTATGGAGCCTTTTGAAGCTGACTAAACATGGATTTTGGACTGATTATATTGTCTGCTATATTTGCTTCTTATTTATTAAATACAGGCAATTCATTGATGTAAAATTGATTAAAATTAAGATACAATTTATACAAAACGAAATTCACTTTAAAGAAAGGCTTTCTTTAGGCTCGTGCACGGCTGCCTATGACGGCTGCACGCGAAAACCTCACAACACCCTCCCCCTGTCGGTGATTGGTTGGAACACTATTTATTTTGGTTTTGAGTGGTTGGTGAAACCAACTGTTTTTGTGTGCAGATCTCAGAGCCTAGGCTGCCTACAGAGACGCGTTTTTTTGACGGCCTGCTTATGGGGCGGGCAGCTAGCGGATCGTTAGGAAAGATTAGATGAATGTGATCATTTATGTTTGGACCTGAAATCGCTGATACAGCCTTTAATGAAGTGGTCAAAATCATGTCTGACCCACTCCATGTCTCTCGATATATTGCGCATCCTATCTTACTCTTAAAAAATCGTAAAAAAATAACATTGTACTATTTTAACAAATATGAAACTAAATGCGATTATTCAATGGCTACAACACATATAGTAGACCTACAGACTTTTTATTTGCACAAATCGCTGCACATTCATTTACTTCTGAATTTTGCACACATAAGTTGAAAGGCATTTGTTTGTGCATAGTAAAACATATCTGCAACATTTATCAAGTTCACGGATAATGGTGCGTGCATTTATTAATCATTATCTTAGTGAAAAATGCAACAAGGACGAAGCATGTAAACTGCGTTGTTTGTTTATTCAGAATGGAATGGATCGCAAATGGATCCGAATGAAGGAACGTAAAAAAAAAATAAAAAAAATAAAATAAACGTGAACAATGATGAACACAGAAAATGAACAAGAATGAACTTTGGATGGCCTAGGAGGAGTAGGCCTAGGCTACTACTCTAATATAATTAAACAAGGTTTTAGAACATAGAATATTTTTTAAACAAAATAAATATTTTTAAAGCCTATTATCCCGGGCCCGGTGTGATGCGTGCGAGCGGAGGAGGCGCTGCGTATGACACGTGACGTGTTGCATTTTGTAACACAAGTGCTTGATCAAGGGCCCGGCCTCGGGCCGGGTCGGGTCAAGTTCGGGCTCGGGCTCGGGCAGAGAATCTAAGCTCTAGTTCTCGGCCGCCCAGAAGCAGTCTGAGGCGATTAAACATATTCTGCCCTCCGCTCCCGCAAGGCCACAGCAGCAGCCTCCATCCAGGCCACAGCGTGAGACACAGCATATCCACCCCTAAGCCTGCCAAACGCCAGGCATAAGCGGCGCTCCTGAGACGGGCAACCCGGAGTCGGAGTCGTTAGTTCTTCAGGAGATGGTAGCAGGACCACTCCTTCCCCCGGAGGAGGGCCGGGGGAGAATCCTTTGTTCTCCTTTTCTTTCCTTTTCCGCCGGCGGTACCCAATTTGTCAAAGAAAGAACTAACACAATCTCTGCCTCCGGGTCCCAAGAGGGCGCGGATGACAGTGGGCGACGCAACGCCTCGCTGCTCTCGTCCCGTCACCAGCTCTCTGGCAGAGGCGGCCCCAAGAGAACGCCACGCCTTCTCACGTCTCCCGCGTCAGGGCCGTCTGTTCCACCTTGCTGCCCCATGGCGGGTACACCTGTAGTTCCTCTGATCCCACTGGTTCGGTTCCTGGGAGCCTGGCTAGAGCTTCCCAGCCCGTCCCACTGGCTTATCCGAACGATCAGGCTCGGCTATGCGATTCAATTCGGGGTTTCGGGGAGTCCGCTTCACGATGGTGGGCAGGGACCCCCCCGCCATGCGAGCGGAGATCGTAGCCCTACTGGCGAAGGGTGCGATCCAGCCAGTCCCTCCAGCCGACATGAAGTGCGGATTTTACAGCCCCTACTTTATTGAACCCAAGGAAAGCGGTGGGTTACGGCCGATCCTGGACCTGCGTTTCTTGAACCTAGCCTTACACAGGCTTCCATTCAAGATGTTAATGCACAAACGCATTTTCGAATGCATTTTTCCTTGTGATCTGGAATGTCCAGTACGCACATGCTGACGTTGATAGAACGCAGTGTTTCAGGACCTCAGACCAGCTCTTTGTCTGTTACGGAGGCCAGCAGAAGGGAAAGGCTGTCTCCAAGCAGAGGTTGTCCCACTGGATAGTGGATGCTAATACCTTGGCCTACCAAGCCCAAGGACTGCCCTGCCCCCAGTGGTGAAAGCACACCTGGGCGTTGGCGCACGGCACCTCGCTAACAGACATTTGAAGAGCTGCGGGCTGGGCGACACCTAACACATTTGCGAGATTCTATAATATCCGTGTAGAGCCCGTGTCCTCCCGTATACTCACTTCAAGTAGCCAGTAAGTAGGACCTGCTCGGTGTCATTCGCTTGCTGCGCCATTCCCACTCCATGGACTGGATGCGTGCGCTAATTTCCTCAGGTCAGTTCCATAGTTCTGAACCCTGGGTTCCCCCAGCACTGTTGACGTCTAACACCTGTGTGCTGCCCCGTTAGGACGTTTTGCAATTCCCCTGCTGGGCAATCCCACGTGTGTATTTCCACTAAGTCTCCTCTGGTATCAGGTGTCTTTCCCTTTGCAAGACCACTCTTGCCTCTCTGAGGTTGTCATGTACTCCACCCTCCGGCTGGGTTGGTCCCCCTAGGTGGTCCATGTGTGTATTCCTAAGTCCTCCTTACGGGTAGGCAATATTGCTGGCATTTTCCTGATGGAATCTGCTACCCTGTGTACCTTGGTAACTCTTGCGTTAAGCCTAGCCCTTCGCTCGTGCTGGCCTCACGACAGGGAGCTGTTACGTCCTCTTGCCAGAACCGCTGTACCGTTGAACGGCCGGCACTGCATCCTCAATTTTAAATTTTACCGCGTGTGCTCGCCTGTTCGGGAAGTCGCAGTGACAGAAACAGTGACATTCCAGACAGTTTAAGTTTCAAGGGAGTAAAGCTTGTTTATGCCATTAAGAAAAGGAAAATCTGTCAAATAAATTTTGTTTTAAAGAAATGTTCATTTAAAAGCAGCGCTCATTAATCAGTGTATTATGTTCCCATTAAAGATGCGTGCATCAACCGTCGCCGAGTCCGCTGTTGAAGGTGACGATCATCCATTTATAATCACGCGTAACACAGAATAACTGTAGTTTGACCATCGGGTGCGGATCCTTAAATCAGAGAGAGTTATTGGGGCGGGAGGATGATTTGTTTCTGGCTGTGGATTCGGGTGACGCTGGAGCTCATCCGCGCATCTCTAAAGCAGTCAGACTCTACAGGCGCTAACAGCTCGCGGTGAACACGGCTAACGTGGTTTATCAAGTCAGTGGTATTACCTCCTGCATATTCTATCTGTGCGTGACATGAGCGCACACAGCGCGGGTCTTCTGCAGGTCGAGCTCACCAGGTTGTTCATCAAAGCCGAGATGTGCCCAGATGTGCCCAGATGTAGGCCTTTAAAGTAGTTGGAGCATTTTTAATTTCCTCGCGTCTCTCCTCCCTCTGCCACTGTATGCCACCGCCACAAAGCTCGTACACGACAAATGACGTCAGAAAAGCGTCAGTACATTATAATCGGTTATGGTCTATTACTGAACCGATACCGGATCGTCCTCGTCTGCATCGTAGAAACGATTCATTTTTACACCCCTACTTCTTATATAAACACACAGCGGGGCGGAGCTCGCGATGCAAATTCCGCAGACCAAGGTACTTTGCGTGCCATTGGCTCATTTTTTGCAACTCGAAGGTGATTGGGCTCTCGGGCGAGACCCCATTCGTCAGACGTTCTGATGTAACGTCTCCGTTCCCACCTTCAGGAAACGAGGGTCACGTACGTAGCCGAGACGTTATCATTATCTTGTTTAACATTCAATGCATTATTTATTTATTTATTTAGAGAAATAGGGACAGCGTACAATAAACATTAACCTCAAGGGGAGAGATGCATAGTACCAGGTTTTAGCTCGAGCTAATTTCCACCCGTAGTCCCTGGGCAGGCTGATGTTATAATAAAATACATCATACATCATACATCATACATACATGAATAATGGAATTTACATTGACCAAATAAATAATAATAAAAAAGTCTTCACATGCACGACATCGGTCAAAAGCCATTTCTTTGCCAGACGTGAGAACGTGTAAGAGTTTGTGCTTGAAGAATTCAGCTTCAGAATTAGGGCTGTGAAACTATTAATAACATCCAAAATAAAGGTTTGTGTTTACATAATATATGTGTGTGTGTACTGTGTGTAATTATTTTGTATATATAAATACACACACATGTATGTATATGTTTAAGAAATATTTGCATGTATATACTGTATATAATTATCTATAATTTATAGGTAACACTTTACAGTAAGGTTCATTAGTTAACTACCTTATGAACTAAGAATGAGCAATACTTCTACAGCATTTATTTATCTTAGTTAATATTAATTTCAACATTTACTTTTACATTATTAAAATCAAGGGTTGTATTTATTAACATTAGTTACTGCACTGTGAGCGAACATGAGCACACATGAACAGCTGTATATTTATTAACTAACATTAACAAAGATGAACTAATATAGTAACAAATGTATTGATCATGGTTAGTTCATGTTAGTAAATGCATTAATGTTAACTAATGAACCTTATTGTAAAGTGTTACCAATTTATATTATATATAAATAGAAATATTTGATATATAAATAACATTTTATTTTGGATGTGATTAATCAAAATCGATTTGACCAAAAAATTATGCAAATGTGTCATTTGTAATAAGACAAAACAGAAGGTTTGGCCCGTCCTTTATGAGTGATGTGGGTCAGCCACACGGTCCATGATGGACTGGAGAGATGAGATGAGTTTCACTGAGCAGAGAATGTGCAGAATCTGGCCTGGGGAAGTTATTCCAGTCACACTGTTCCCTTTGTCCTTCTACAATAACTTTGTGGAGGGACAAAGAGTCTCTGTGAGGAACACTGGAGTCAGTTCAGATTCTCCTGTGTTGTGCGGTACAGTCGAGGCTTTGTGTTCCTGCTCCGGGTCCAACCTGACGACCCCCTGAGGAAGAGCCGCGCTGAAACCTGCGGAGAACAACACCATCGTGTTCGGATCATTTCACTGACTCCCTCTTCGATCTCGTTCATCACAAGGAAAGAATCTTTAGTCGAGTCATTTTAGTGGCTTTAAATGTTATACTTTTAACAGCCAGATTCCCGAACACATCGAGGAGGAGCTCAGGGACGGACTCACGGGACCCTCGGGCTCACTGACCCATCAGTACACACCCCAGTGTAGCAAAAATAATTCACAGGGAACATACATATTTAATTGACCTTCCGAGGCTCTGGCTCATTTGTCATGTGACGCACACAGTGAATGTTAATGAATGACCCATCACTTCTTCAGCTGCTAATGTTCGTTACGATGGATCATTTCTAGGGGAGTAACGATTCCCTCATGTCACGATTCAATACATATCTCGATATCATATTATTGTGATACTCCAAGACATGATTAAAGGTCAACCAAAAATTATGAAAATGCTAAATTTGATATAACAATGTTTGTGTAAATGAATAGCCTAAGCCAATATAACAATATTCATGATTCTGAAGATGAAAATACAGAATTATTGTAGATGAATATGCTTTACTCTGTCACTGACTAGATATATTTATAATAATGTTGGCCAGTTTTTACTGGTAACATCAGACATCTGGCATTATCAGGCCCACACATATTCCCCCATTGCATTATTATACATTATATTCAACATTATAGATAGTAGTTTAATACAGTACTGACACTAAAACTCTGAAAACGTTTTCTCACACTGTAATTTTTATTTTGGGTGAATTATCCACAATATTGTTCATTTTTGTATTACGATATATAAAAAGTGATGATTTAATGTTGATGACACTGTGTGTCATTGAAAATGATATTAAATGTCCCCTAAACTAAGCAAGCCAGAAGCCAATGAAAAAAAAAAAGCAAAGTGATGATTCAGTGCTGATGACAATGGTGTGTGTGTTCAGGACTGGGGGAGGCGGACCTGAACCAGAACAATGGCTCTTCCAGCAAGAGTCCAGCGCTGAACGACTCCACGCGGGAGGCAGCGGACCAGAGCATCGGCGCGACCCCTGACCCCGACGGGCCCCGCCCACACCTGACCCGCCTGTTCTCTCGGGACGCCCCGGGCCGAGAGGACAACACCTTCACGGACCGCCCCTCAGAGTCGGACGAGCTGCAGACCATCCAGGAGGACCTCGAGTAGATCAGCTCTCGCCTCTCCTTCCTCAGAGACTCACTCGCTCAGCATGGCATCCGCAAGCTCCTCGCAGTCCACACTCCGGCTGGGCCGCGCCAAGAAGAGCCCGACCGTCATGGACCAGATCGGCAAGCTCTTCGGGGGGGAGAAGAAGAAGAAGGGAAAGGTGAGGATTGAGCAGGCTTTTCTCCAGCTACTGTTCTGCTGGCTCGACCGGCAGCTTTCGTGTGATTACCAGATGATTTCTCGCTTTTTAATGACTTTTATCTTTCATCTCAAAGTGTATTGTGTGCCAAACCTGCTGTCGTACAGTATATCCAGTATTGAGTAAAGCTGCGGTTCGGGATGTAATGGGATTTTACTGTGATTCAAGGATCGTGAGAATTGTGTTTATAAACGTGACTTTTTGCCTTTATAAGATTTCCATATGTTTGAGTCGAGTGTGTAACAGCTCTTCACTGACAGCACGCACAGCTCAGCACAGGCGGCACGTGTGGTGTATCTCCACATATCTATGAGCTGTTCATACAGTATATCATGAGCGCTGAACATGTATTTTATATCCACTTGAGAATCCGGTTAAACGCCTCAGGGTTTGGCTTGGTGTCAAAAATGAATTTGCATCTTTTTGGAAATGATTTGTTATGCTTGTGCATTTATGCAATTTCTAAAGCCTTAACTTTTAAGACACAAAAGAGGGAGGTGAATATTTGTTTCTTCTGAAATGTACACTTATTTAAGCCGTTAGATTGTGAAATGAGATCTCCGTGATGTAAGTTTATAGTCGTGACCTTCTCTTTAAAGTGCCAAAGGATGGTCAGCAGCGGCCGCAACAGAAAGGCTGACCGCTGTGGTGATCATGGCTTGGAGAGACTGAGATAGTGATGTTCCAGCTGTGTAATCGCCCCGTCTCAGGGAACTCGTCTCTCTCTGTAACAGTGTTCACGCACTAGTAACCCCTAAACACTGTGTGTCATCTGTGACAAGAGCTTGTGTAACAACCCTGACGCTGTTCCTGTCCTCAGCTTTCACATTTGCTTCATTAAAATATATCTAACAACACCAACACTGACTTATTTGTTCATTTGTTTAGAAACTAAATAACTGTTTGTCCAGATCTGTTTGTTTTTAACTGTGGAAAAAGCAAATCACCTTTTTTAATTATTCTAGAGCAAAAGCAAAGATATTGAGATGTGTAGTGTATGGCTTATCATCAGTATTTAGAAAGGTTTTAGGAATATCATCCAACCCTGATATATGATCCTCCAAATGTAGATCTGTCCATGCTGTGTCTGTATTGTGTAGCAGATATATCAGCGTGTCATCGGTGTCAGCGGAGGATCGTTACGGTGTTGGAGAACATGAACTGCACATTCACAGGAAGATCTATAACCTGCTTTTACAGCGTAGATCAGGTGAATGTGCAGTTCAGGCAGACTTACAGACGGGTTTTGCTCTAAGCAAGAGTAAGCCGTTCTCAAAAAGTATTAATATAATCTGATCATATTGTACTGACAGAAAACTGCTAGTTGATATACGTATACTGAACACAGATGCTAACACTGTCCCTGCTAATACACCTCCCGGTTCTTCTTCACAAGCGGTGTTCCTGACTTTAGGGACATCTGGAGGAGACGTTCGTGTTTCATGAGCCACACACTCCATTAAACCATCAAAATATGAGGAAAATATGTTCGATTTTAAATAGGCAGTAACAAAACATTAAGCTTGGTTAGGGTATTTATCTATGGAAGCTTGTTTCCGCCACAGTGTGAGAAATAAAAAAGGTAATTGCGACTTTTTAATCTCACAATTCTGACTTTTTAACTCAGAATTGCGTGTTATAAAGTCAGAATTATGAGATATAAACTCGCAATTGCAAGAAATATACTTGAAATTCGGACTTTTTTTCTCAGAATAGTTTATATCTCACAATTCTGACTTTATAACATGCAGTTGGGAGATATAAAGTCAGAATCGCATGATATAAAGTCGCAATTGCGTGTTATAAAAGTCAGAATTGTGAGACAAACTATTCTGAGGTAAAAAAAAAAGTCTGTCTTCGGACTTGGACTTTATATCTCACAATTGTGAGAAAAGATGTCAGATTTGTGAGATATAAACTCGCAATTGTGAGATAAAGTCGCAATTATCTATTAAAATGTTTTGTTCTGTGGCGGAAACAAGCTTCCATATTTATCTGACAAAATTGTTTGGCAAATAAAGTCAAATTACAGCTATAGGTTTTATTTTACTATGCAAAAAAACAAAACAAAATAATGCATATAAAAACGAAAATCTGACAGGAAGAAGCAAACATTGATTACAACATAATCAGTTATTAATATTTGTTTGGTTCTCTCTTGTTTTTGCTTGTGTTCATCATTTCTTTGTTTGACAGGACAAAAATTATTTTGCAATATAATCGATCCCAGCATGACTGATAGTTTCAGTGTTACGGTGGTCAGGCAAAATAAATCAAATTTTCTGTCCATTTGCTTTTTTTGTCAAAGCAAAAGTTCCAAATCCGGAGCAGAAAGTGCGAGTTGTTAGTGCCGTCTGACCTCAGCACAGGCCAAACACAGCCGCCAGGACCGCGGTATACACCTTTCTCCAAACTACATGTGAAATGATGTGTGGCACTTCTGATTTGGAGAACACACACTCAAAAAGACTGAAACAAATCATTGTAAACAAAAAGGTTGTGCTACAAATCCATTGTTTTGAATAAATTAGTTGTATTTTCCTTATGCTTTGTTTACCATCAGGAAAAATGACTTAAAGCTTGTTATTTTAATATGAGGAGAATATCTGTGGCAAGAGCTCTGATCAGTCCGCTGCTGTATGCTGGTCCTCACCTTCTCCTCACTGAAACCCCAGCTGGACAGACAGCCATTACTTCATCAAGATTTGTTCAAATAAACGCTTCGCTTCAGGTTGATAGTTAGTGCTCGTAAACGGCTGAACATTTCTCTCCTCTGCTGAACACAAAAGAAGATGTTTTGGAGAATGGTAACCAAACATTCTCGGTTCCCTTTGACTTCCAAAAAATACAGGACCAACATTCTTCAAAATATCTTCTTCTGTGTTCAGCAGGCTTGGAAAGACTTGAGGGACTATCCCTTTCAGTGTGTAAAGACAAACACATCATGAGTTCAAATGGACAAGGAAACATAAATAACAAGGAAGTAAAATGTGAAGAATAAGGTGAAAGGCTCTACTGAATACTTGATGAATATTAATTAGGCCATGGTGACATTGATTGGTAACCTTCATTGCATCCAGTCAAGTAACCTAATTAATATCTGATGTTTTATTAACAAAGTTTGGGAGAAGCACGTTCAGATAATTAACACGGGAGGAGCATGTTCAGTTAATCAGCTCAGTTAACGAGATAAGAGGATTATACACAGCAGACTTGCCTCTATTCCATGACAGTTTCCCAGCATCCCTCCTCCATCTCCTCACTTCTAACTGTTCCTTTCCCAACCCGGGATACGGGAGTTCATCTGGGTTTGCATGGCAAATACACATAACCTTTACTCTAACTGGTTATATGTAAGTGTGAACTTGTGAAGCTCAGTCTAAGCTACAGCTACAGAGGATGAAGGTTTCTAAAGCCTCGTTCAGACTCGGTTCACATCTGATTCTGTGCACATCCGGCCCGTGCATCATCCAGTTATTCCACTCAATCTGGCAAACTAAAAACTGGTTTCTGTATGAACCAAAAAAATGAAAGCTGGTGTACCGTTGAGGAATACGTGAAAACCGTGAACATTTCTTGAATATTCCCCCAAGCAACACCAGCTTAATGTTTTTTGGGGTTCATACAGAAAAACAGTAAACCGTATAAACCGTTTTTCCTGTTTTTTGTTTGCCAGTTTGGATGGAATAGTTGAATGATGTGATGATACACGGACCATATCCAGTTCACCCTTCGCAGGGAGTTTGATTGACAGGCGGTCTGACCAATCATAATCCGCCATCTGCCGAATCCGCCATTTTGTCCGACAAAGCAGTCAGGAGAGATAGTAGATTAACGCTGGAGGATCTGAACTTGAAGAACGGAGTGTCCTGACGTCTTTCCACGGTTGAAACAACATTCCTTCTGATGTTCATTCATGTTTATTTGATGCTATAAATGAACTAGAAGGCAGAGATGATGGGTTCACGAGCAGCTTTAACTGAGGCTCTACAGCGATCTGTCAGAAAAAGAGCCACAAAACGGTATTTTTTGTTGAAATTTCTTTAAAAAAGGATCAACTGCTCCAGAAGTACCCTGGTCTGTCCTGTCTGCCAGTGCGTTGCCAGTGTCCTCTCCGTGATGTGTGTTTCACTGCGTGAGAACATGAGTGTGTGGCGTGACAGCGCAATGGCTTGTCGGACATAGCAACAGTAACTAAAGGGGGCGGGTCTTTTGGGGGTCGAACGGTCATTTGGAATCTGATCAGATTTAAGTGTGAAGGGCAAAACATCACATGAAATGCAGTTTTTACAAATCCGTTTCGAGCTTCATTCATATGTGGTTTGAAATCCTATTCAGATTACATTTCTGGAAATCCGTGTCAGTCTGACCGCTCTGATCGGGTTTCACATGGTTTATGTCACTTTCTCACGCCATGTAAAACGTACACATGTTAGACCTTGTTATAGGAAGCATGCTGAAAGTCGCTGCAGAAGCAAGGTTGTGTTGTTGAGCCGGTCCAGCAGAAAATGACAGTACAATAAAGACATGTTTTAAACCGGCGGAGACGACAGTACGGAGTAAAGCCTGTGTCTCAGACGGCATCAGCGTGGACTTCTAATCCTAATCGGATACACGGATAATCGGATTAGGACTGTCAGTGTGAACATACAGTAGCCTAAGGCTCAATTCCCACTGTGAGCCATCGAGCTCAAGTCAGATTTATTGCTCAGATCCGGGTGTTGTACAGATCATGGGCCTGAACTGACCCGCACAAAGAGCAATGAGAAGAAGCCACACAGAACGAGTCATACGGAAGTAGACATGGAGAACATTAAAGTAAGTATATTTATTAAAATGGTTAAAAGTATTAGAGTGATCTGCCGCGGAAGCCAGTGAAGTTACGCACAGGCAATATAAAACACAAACACGAAGATGCAAAAGGAGAGCAGAGTTATTAAGCCTTCATGATACGAGGTCTCGTGTGTTGCTTGGATGAGCTGTTACTGTAATACTGTTCTGTCACATCACTGTACTTCACTGACTACCTGTCACTACTGTGTTGATATGATAACTTTGGGAATGTTAAATCTTTGAAGCGTCTCCAGTGAGCGCAGAATAGTGCCGAATGTTGATCTAGATCAGGGGTGGCGAACTCCAGTCCTGCAGAGTTGAGCTCCACCCGATAAGAACTCAGCTACGCCTGTAGCTCTCGAGGAACCCTCAGACCTTGATGAGCTTGTTCAGGTGTGCTTGATTAGGGTTAAAGCAAAACTCTGCAGGACCGACGTTCGCCACCACTGATCTAGAGTAACGTAGAAGTCGCATGAATTCCGATTTGACTGTTCAAACTGAGGTCGCATTGCAAAACATCTGACCTGTATCGGATTTAGGACCACAAATGGAAGCGGCAAAAATGTGGAATTTAAAAGATCAGATTCCATGTGGTTTGTGCCGATCACACTGTCATGAGAACAGCAGATCTGAGTCACGTGAGAGCAAAATAATCGGCTTTTGGCCACATTTGCCTGCAAGTCTGAACGTAGCTTAAGAGTTTGGACTGCTGGAAAGTTTAATAATCAGAAGCAGGGGCAGAGCGAGGGCATGGCTTCTGGGGCTTTTTCAAACATATCTATGCTGAAATAGTTCTGTGGACGCCATCGGCTCGCCCGGGGTGTGAATGGCACGAAGCGACTCCAGAAGAGGAGGTGGCGGGCGAGCTGTGACATGTGACTGGGGCGTACACCCCCTTAATGGAGACGTGCCTGAGCACCAGGTCCCTGTGTTCGCATGACTGATCTTGCGGTTTATGGATTTAAAAAGGAGTTTATTGCTTCCGCTAAAGAAAATAGTCCGCTCCGTCTCTACGGTTAGAATCCTGCGTCCATAGCAAGATATGAATATGAGTAGGGGTGGATATGTATGTACATATGGGAATGTTATGTAAGGGATAATGTAGAGCGAGGCGGTTGTTATAGCGAATACACCCCCTTCAGGATTCAAGCTCCGCTTCGCGTCGGGGTCCCGATCAGCCTGTCGGGGGTGTATTCGCTATAACAACCGCCTCACTCTACATTATCCCTTACATAACATTCCCATATGTACATACATATCCACCCCTACTCATATTCATATCTTCTCAATTTAAAATTCTAATGCCAGCTGGCACAAATGACATCTGATACACATTTGTACTCGCCCGAGGTTGTCTAAAACGTCTCCTTGATGGTCACAACTGAAATGTAGAATGTAAGGGATGAGAAGAATCCTCTGTAATAGAGCAGAGTCTTCTCCGATGAGCTTGATGAGCGAGTGCTGTGCTCTTCCTGGTAGACCTGTGGGGAGCGGCTCCTGATGCTCATCTCTCTCGCCAGTGTCCACTGGCTTGTTCTGTTCTGAAGGCGATGCCAGTTCATCAGTCACTGGCGTAACAGAGAACATGACTGACTGACAGGGAACAAAAATTAAATCATATCGCTGCCATAAATGTGTGAAAAATGTCTCTGGACCAACTCAATGTTAATGTCCAGCCCTGAATGTTGTCAGTGTCTGGCTCCCCTGATCAGAAGTGTGTAGAAGTGTGTAGAAGTGTGTAGAAGTGTTGAAGTGTGTTGTCTTCATCACAGGGCTCTTTTCGAGGAGGGTTGTCTGCGTCCCCTCAGAGGAAAAGCGCGTCCCCGCGGCGCCGTCCAGATGAGAGCGCCGTCATGCACTTCCTAAGAAACATCGTTCGTATCTTTCCTCCTTTTCACTCTTCCTTGCATCTGACAAACAATAAATAAATAAAATATTTTTAAAGATTCTCATTGTAGTTTCTCCACCCCCCCCCCCCCCCATCAGGTTTCTCCCTCTACCCCCAAATCTAAGGTAAGTCTCAGTCTTCTGAAGTCATTTCCATATGAGAAATGCATGTTAACATTATGCTGACTAATATTTTTAAACATCATGATTTGCCTTTGATTCATTACATGCAGATGTTTGATGAGGCACATAAAGATTTGAACTGAATTCAGGGTTTGATCTCACTCAGTCACACCCAGGCATCAGTGGTGTGCAGTTTTATACAGTTTTTTTTATCAATTAAATGTACATTAATTTCCCAGTTACACTTAATTTTGTCACATTTTCCTAGTTAAATAAACATTACTTTACATTACATGAAAAGAAACCAAATGCAATTCTCTTTTGTATTTTATTTTACATTAACAATGTAATTAATGTTCTGCATATTAAAACCAAGTATAAATCTCATTAAGTTAGTGTTTTTTACATGTTTTCCTAAATAACTAAAGGCAGTAATCATTTAAACAATATATATTATTTGTGAACTGGTGTTCAACTTATTTTCGGATCATCCGTCATTAAGCTCGGTAAACTGGTCACAGACATGAAGATGGACCGGTGATTTCATCTGATTACTCACTTACAAACCCACAGTCATCGTGTTTACTATGGAGTTAATATTGTGCCATAATTAAACAAACAAATCCAGCATTTTGCAAACAAACTCGATCTGCTTCGCAAAGGAAAACTCGACTCGCAAACAAACAGAGAGCAATGGGCAAGCACAAAGGCCAGTTTGAGTGAAAATGCAGTAACACATATGTATTGTGTTTTACAAATATAAATAAAGGAGCCTAGATAATACTTCACAAATAAATACAAACCATCCTATAAATTGCATGTAACCTTTAAACAAATACCAAATCTAGTGCATACAAATGCATATCTGTCTGTTATGATTGTGTGACACTTGCCTTTATATGAGATCTGCCGGCTCGATTCTCTCACAAATGCAGCTGAGCAACTTCCTCTTCTAGAACAGTAGATGGCTCTAAACTAGAGTATTAATATAGCGCTAGTCTCCCGGAGAAGCACTGATTTGAAACTTGGCTTTGCCAGAGCTGAGGAGCCGGTGTTTCTGTCTTACTTTATCTATTATTACATTTTTTAAAGCTTTTCTTTTGCAAAATGTTTATTACATATCTAGACACATTAGCACTTAGTAGCACTTCACCCTCTCTAGGATAGGGGAATCTATAAGATGAAAGCTCTTTTCATTTTCCTCAGCTCTGGCAAAGGCAAGTGTCACACAATCATAACAGACAGATATGCATTTGTATGCACTAGATTTGGTATTTGTTTAAAGGTTACATGCAATTTATAGGATGGTTTGTATTTATTTGTGAAGTATTATCTAGGCTCCTTTATTTATATTTGTAAAACACAATACATATGTGTTACTGCATTTTCACTCAAACTGGCCTTTGTGCTTGCCCATTGCTTTCTGTTTGTTTGCGAGTCGAGTTTTCCTTTGCGAAGCAGATCGAGTTTGTTTGCAAAATGCTGGATTTGTTTGTTTAATTATGGCACAATATTAACTCCATAGTTTTCAGGCCATTTTAAGTTTGATTTTGATGTGACAAAGTGGTGATATCTAAGTGGCTTAGCTGTTTACTTAATTAGTATTCCCTTTAACACCATCATTTTGTTCATTTAGACTGATTTGTGACCCAGGAAGAAAACAAGAGGCAGGATTTATCACACAAACCAGTTATATCCGATCATATCCAATCATAGTGCGATGGCATTGCCTCCTCTCATGTGACTTTCCCTCATTCACTCACTGACACACTTTGTAATATTTGTGTTGTTTTATGTTTTATTTTATTATTTCCTCATCCAGTGTTTGAGGAGGCACTGCCTCGCTTGCCTCTTTAGAGGAAATGCCCCTTAATATTATATTTGATAAGATTTTATAAGTAATCAGTAGCTCTGAATTTATCTGTCCTTTTTCGTGATCATCAACTGGCTTTTCTTTGCCATGACTCAAACACTAACCTGACTCCCCGACTCTGGAGACCCGCTGTGACAGATACCGTCTGCTGTGTTCACAGAGAGAGCAGAAATCACAGAGCAAAGGCCAGAAGGGGCGCGGAGACAGTCAAGGCTCCTTAACCCGCATCTTCAAGAGGGTAAAGCACACTCACTAATGTCCACACACTCCTCATCACTAATGTCCACACACTCCTCATCACTAATGTCCACACACTCCTCATCACTAATGTCCACACACTCCTCATCACTAATGTCAGTGTGGCGTCGCTGGCCGGTTCTCATGTTGGTTCTCTCTTTCAGGGAGGAAGCCAGTCCGCCTCATCCGCCAAGCGCTGAACCATCACCTCTTCTCCTTTAAACACAGAGGATGACAGATTCAATCTTTTTATTTTTCTAATACAGTAACAATGACTTGAAGAGGCTTCTGCATTGATATGCTACAATCTGAATTGCTCCTGTTCGGTCCTGTATCATGTAGTTGTGTATAATCTTGAGTGTCAGCATGTTTGTCTTGTTGAAACGCTTTGGTCTCGTCTCTGTAGTGTTACTCTTACCTCGTCTGCGAGTGTGTGTGTTAGACCTCAGATGTGTTTTCTACACTCTTCATGTGTCCGTGAACAAAGAGTGATGCGGTCTGCGTCCCGTAATCCACTAAACATGTTGTGCATGTGCTGAGATCCACAACACATGACTTCCGAACACACACGGGCTTGTTCAGTGTTTAACTCCATGACTGATGTATGTGCCCTTCGCTTGTTATAGTTCCAGCCTTCATTTTCTGTTCATCAGGAAGATACAAGTTTCCAGGTTAAAGTCATATGAACACCATTATGTATCTCACACTTGATACACTTTGTATGTTATTTTAATTTAACATGCTTTATATTAAAATCAAGTCACGTATCAAGTCAAGTTTTCATGTTTTTCTATCCTGCTCATACAGACACTGTTCATTTCAAAAGGGTTGTATCTTCATAGTCACCTTCTTCTCATAGCATTACTCTATAAGTGCAGAAGAGTTAATGATGATCCAGGGCTTGAAAACAGTCTTCACTTCAGATCTCACACACACACACACACACACACACACACACACACACACACACACACACACGAGTCTCCCTCTGAAACACGAACAGCTGCAGCAGATTATAAGCCGGCTTCACAAAATCAACAACAAATACCAGCGTATGTGAGAATAGTGTGCTAGATATACCGCACTGAACACTTGTATTAGTTGTTGGCCGGTTTGTGTGTCAGATAACGCAGGAGTTATAGTGATCTTCAGTCACTCAATGTGGGAAATTCATTTTTGAGTGTGTATTCAGTGTTTTCAGAATTCATTATAGTTTAGTCAAACTTAATCCATAAATTAAACCCATACATTCATAAAAACAGATTAGAACAAAGTTGCAGAAAAACTAAAATAGAAAACTGAAAAACATTTGGAAAAAAAATCCCTAAATTTATTCTTAAATATTTGTGCATATTACAAAAACGTTTGCCAAAATTGGATCCCATTAAACTGATCATGTGATGTATCAGGGATTGTGGGACTTTAGTATCTAGAACGTACTGCTTTAGTTTGACCACAGATGAGGATACAAATCAAAACTTGAAACTAGATCCTTTCAGATACACAATTACAATCTTTACTTCAGTCGTGACACATATGGCTCTAACGTAAAACAATAATTAAAAAAACTGTAAAAAATGAAACTTGCAGCACTTCATTGAGTTCAGTCCTCGACTCTGAGTGTTCAGATGCAGCACGGAGTGTGTACAATCATGGACATTCACATAAACGCATGATTCGTATCACTGTAAGTCCCGTGATCGGCGCTGCTGATGTCAGGGGAAGCAGAGGCTCATGGGAAGACTGTCAGTTGGGTGAAGCAGAGGCTCATGGGAAGACTGTCAGTTGGGTGAAGCAGAGGCTCATGGGAAGACTGTCGGGATGGGGCACTGCCAGCCCTCTGAAGACTCCTGCACACTCTCCTCCAGATCCAGAGCCGACTCCGAGTGTTTGCCCTCCTGTGACGCCGCCGGCGGCGAGTCCGACTCAGAGTCGTGTTCCAGCACCACCTCCACCTCCTGCGGCTTCACTGTCAGGGAACGAGACAAGAGTTCACATCTCTGAGCATTCACACCTAGAGCAAATCAGCCGGCGTGTGGTCACTAGCTCCGCCCACCAGTGTTTGATTGACAGACAGAACTACAGAAGAAACCTGTCTGATAACAGGATCAGTGTGTGTGGAGAGAGACGAGTGACGGCAGCTTTAGACACCAGTGTGAATCTCCCTCTTCCCATCGATCATCAGCTCAGAGAGAAGTTTACTTTAATAAGTTTACGTTCATTAAAAATGAAGAAAAGATTCAAGAAGTAAAAGCGAATGTTTGTCGGGTGTTTAATGGTGGAAATAAGGTGTTTCCCAGTAAAGCAGCATCCATTTTTGATTTTAATAAATATAATCATATCATAAATATCAATAGTATCAATAGGTGGAGATGATTATTTTCAGTGTGCAACAGCATTTGCCTTATAGGTTTTGTCTATAATTTTAACTGCCAACGTTTTAAGAAGAAACATCTGTAATATTAGTGTTTCTGTGCTGTGAAACGTCCCTCAATACCTGCAATCACCTTTAGCTGTGTACTCACACTCATACGGTGGGCTCCCTGAAGAGGGCACTCGCGCTGCGTGGACTGACGCTGAGGGAACGCGTCGCGTAATGACGTCTTGAAGCACATGTGACATCAGTCCAGTGGTGTGGCGGCACTGGCGGGTCATCAGGCGGGTGATGTCACGAGCCAGGACACATGAGGCTAGCCTCTGTGTGAAACTATCTCTGTCTGTGTGTTGTTGTTCTGTCTTTCTTTATATATATATATATATATATATATATATATATATATACACTTCTGGTTAAAAGTTTTAGATCGGTAAGATTTTTAATGTTTTTAAGAGAAGTATCTTCTGCTCACCAAGGCTGCACTTATCTGATTAAAAATACAAACAAAAAAACAGTAATATTATGAAATATTATTCTAATGTAAATCATCTGTTTTCTATGTGAATATACAGTAAAGTGTAATTTATTCCTGTGATCAAAGCTGATGTTCAGCATCATTACTCCAGTCTTCAGTGTCACATGATCCTTCAGGAATCACTCTAATATGAGGAGTTGATGCTCAAGAAACATTTATGATTATTATCAGTGTTGAAAACAGTCGTGTACAATTTTTATTTCATGATGCTATGATGAATAGAAAGTTCATAAGAACAGCATTATCTGAAATCTAAAGCTTCTGTAACACTAAACACTGCCGGTCAAGAGTTTGGGGTCAGTAAGAATTTTCATTTTATTTTTGGGGGAAATAAATAAAATAAATCAATACTTTTATTCATCAAGGACGAGTTAAACTGATCAAAAGTGACAGTAAAGACATTTATAATGTTACAAAATATTCTATCTTAAATAAATGCTGTTCTTTTGAACTTTCTATTCATCAAAGAATCATGAAATACAAATTGTACACGACTGTTTCCAACTCTGATAATAATCATAAATGTTTCTTGAGCATCAACTCCTCATATTAGAGTGATTCCTGAAGGATCATGTGACACTGAAGACTGGAGTAATGATGCTGAACATCAGCTTTGATCACAGGAATAAATTACACTTTAAAATATATTAAAATAGAAAACTGTCATTTTAAATTGTCATAATATTTCACAATATTACTGTTTTTTTTATTATTGTTTTTTATCAAATAAATGCAGCCTTGGGGAGCAGAAGAGACTTCTTTTAAAAACATTAAAAATCTGGACACTGTGATGTGCTTCCAGTGCCGACGCTCTGATCCCGCCTGGCGTTCTGTCGCGAGGACGCTCTGGCTCGCACTCCCCAGGGTCAGGGGTCAGGGTCGCGCTCCCCAGGGTCATGGGATCCCCAGGGTCAGGGGTCAGGGTCGCGCTCCCCAGGGTCATGGGATCCCCAGGGTCAGGGGTCAGGGTCGCGCTCCCCAGGGTCATGGGATCCCCAGGGTCAGGGGTCAGGGTCGCGCTCCCCAGGGTCATGGGATCCCCAGGGTCAGGGGTCAGGCTCGCGCTCCCCAGGGTCATGGGATCCCCAGGGTCAGGGGTCAGGGTCACGCTCCCCAGGGTCATGGGATCCCCAGGGTCAGGGGTCAGGCTCGCGCTCCCCAGGGTCATGGGATCCCCAGGGTCAGGGTCACGCTCCCCAGGGTCATGGGATCCCCAGGGTCAGGGGTCAGGCTCGCGCTCCCCAGGGTCATGGGATCCCCAGGGTCAGGGTCACGCTCCCCAGGGTCATGGGATCCCCAGGGTCAGGGGTCAGGCTCGCGCTCCCAGGGTCATGGGATCCCCAGAGTCAGGGGTCAGGCTCGCACTCCCCAGGGTCAAGGTCGCGCTCCCCAGGGTCATGGGATCCCCAGGGTCAGGGGTCAGGCTCGCGCTCCCCAGGGTCATGGGATCCCCAGGGTCAGGGGTCAGGATCACACTACCCAGGGTCAGGGGTCAGGCTCGCGCTCCCCAGGGTCATGGGATCCCCAGGGTCAGGGGACAGGGGTCAGGATCACACTCCCCAGGGTCATGGGATCCCCAGGGTCAGGGGTCAGGGTCGCGCTCCCCAGGGTCAGGGGTCAGGGTCACAGTCATGGGGTCCACAGATGGACCTATCAGCGGGGTTAGAGACGGGCCAGCCTCATCTCTGCCCTCACCTGATGGACCGAGAGCTTCTCTCAGGGTTTGGAGCCCACGCTGTGGGTACTCCGCCCGGATTGAGGCACACTGCTGCTGTCTAGTGCTGAGGAAGCAGATGTTGTCAGTGTTGGAGCAGGAGATGCTGAGGATTCACCGCCTCACTCTCATGCTTTTGCTTGAGCTTTTCACTGGGCTCATGAGTCGGTCGGACGGCCTTCACCTATGGCTGTCCGTTCCCACTCTACTAGGAGTCTGGCGGCCTCAAGGCCCTTATGTCAGGAGCTGCTCTCCGAGATGACTCTACACCAGGGTTAGGGTCTGCTCCTCGTGACTTCACACTGGAAAGCCACGTTTGTGTGGCGGTGTCCGGGTTTACACTGGATACATTAATATTAGCAGTAGTGACACGTAACCTGGCCAGTGTCTTCATTCACCAACTTGCAACACAGACCGCCTTGCTAATACACACATGTGGCAGATAAATAACTCTTGGACTTGGACTTGAATAAGCCACTAATGGCATGTTTGAGTCATGCTCTTAACAAACTATTTTATTTCCTCTTTCCATATTGTGAATAATAAATGTGTATCATTTTAATTTGCTGGTTACACAACGGAGCCTTACTTATTTGCTTTTAAAATTAAAAGCTCTCAATTCATCTCAAAAATAAAACATTGCTGCAAAACGTTCTCGTACTTTAATTTTGAAGGCAAAATCACTAAAGACAAAGTTTTTATGAGTAACTGTTGCTGTCATGACAGATCTATTTCAGAACCAGCCGCTTCAGAATAATCTGTGTGTGCGGGCCAGATATTACTGCTGGAGGGCCAGTTTTGGCCGACCCCTGGTATAGACGACTGTGACCTCGGTTCCCTGAAGAGGGAACGAGACGCTGCGTCACCGTGCCTTGTCTCCTACGTGCCTGTCAGCGGCTTACTTCAGACTTTACGAGGCTAGCGCGGCTCTGTTTCAGGCAGCCTCATGTGTCCTGGCTCGTGACGTCACCCGCCTGACGACCCGCCACCCGCCTGACGACCCGCCACACCACTGGACTGATGTCACATGTGCTTCAAGACGTCATTACGCGACGCTTTCCCTCAGCGTCAGTCCACGCAGCGCGAGTGCCCTCTTCAGGGAGCCCAGGTTACATCAGCTGATCTGAGTAAAGCGTGACTTCCTGGATCATTGGGCAGTAAATCTGAGGTTTCACATTGTCTACAGCCTATAAGAGAAAGACCCGAGAATACAGTAATGATGAGCTACTAAAGGCTGAAGAGCTGAACACGGCCGTGATGAAGTGTGTGGCTCATTTGATGGCTGTGTAATAATCTCCTTTCTCCAAAGCAAAATTCCATGGACTTTACCACATTTATTCAGTTTTAGTCAGAACCCTAACCCTAACCCTAACCTTCATGTGTCTGTCTCTGACATGCGGCAGAAAGAGCCTGGAGTCAGCATTCCCCCCCGTCTACTCACTTTGAAAAATAGAATTCAACATGATTTGTCATTTTGACAAATTGAAAAATAAGGGTCAACTGAGTTACTCTTCTCATTCACCAGTCTATATATGTGCACAAACTACCAGTTTCTCATGATCTTAAAGGGACAGGTCACCCAAAAATGGAGATTGTCATGATTACTGTTGTCATGATGGCTCCTGTTAAATGTTTGATTACCAACATTCTTCTAGATATCTTCTTCTGTGTTCAGCACTCATACAGGTTTGTAACAGCATGAGTGTGAGTAAATGATGAGAGACTCTTCATCTTTGGGTGAACTGTCTCTTTAAGAACCCTGAGCACAGGCTGATGACCTGATGACCTGATGACCTGGTGACCTGATGACCTGATGACCTGGTGACCTGATGACGTACCGGTGAGTTTGCTGCAGGACGGCAGATAGCCGTGAGATCTCTTCATGTGCAGCTTCATGTTGCTCTTCTGGGTGAAGCTGATGGTGCACACCTCACACCTGTAGGGCTTCTCTCCCGTGTGCTTGACCCGGTGCACCTGCAGAGCGCTCTTCTGGTTGAAGGCTTTATCACACAGAGGACACTTGAAGGGCCGCTCGCCTGAAACCAAGAAAACCTGCCAGTGAACCTTCACAAACACCTGACTGTTCTCAATATCTTACACAACTGCACAAATAAGTACTTTATGGGTCTTATGGTAATTAATTTCTACTCATTTCCTTGTTATTCAGAAAAAAATACAATAAATTGCACTAAAGGAATTAAAAGGGCCGGCCTTAAAGTAGCCAATGATGTGCTGCTTTTAAGTCACATGACATCTGAATGTCCCTCCAGAACTCTCTCTCTCCCTCATTAAAGACACCTGGTGAAGTGCTCCAGAAATTGCTCTAATCTCATTTCTAAACATCTTTTCTCAAAGGGGATTTTTTCTTTGATAAGTAAATTAGATATTTTTATTCACAAATCAACTGTGTCTAACATAGTTTTAAAATATGAATGTTTCCATATGGCAACGCTGCACCTTAGTAATGTATTTCCCCATTGGGATTTATTTATGGGTAGTGGCATCAACAATATGATTGCAGTTGTTTATTTATTTGAAGTGATTATTGTAGTATAGCTGCATTTATGTATAAATAACAAATTGATTTCTTCTTTTCAGAAAATGAATACAGCAGTATTTCACAGAGAGGGCGATAGAGCAGAGTTACAGTTCTTCCATGTGATGAGGGTGAGGATGAGTTAGACAAACGATAGGGATTAATGATAGGGATCTATTTATTTTTGGTTTGCATGAGTTCCAAGTATATAAATCTATAAATTTCTAAAGGAAATGTAAAATTAAGTAGAAAAGAAAATCACAATTTTATAGAAAAACTATAATTTCCCTAACAATTCCCTTTTTTCAAAAAATCTTTTTGCATTTGTATGATTGAAGATATTTCATGTAATAAAAACTGATTTGAAAACATGTTTCATGGTTAGAGCATAACGCATACCATAGAGGGTTAATTCATCTGTTTAAGACTGTGATCACATGACGGTCCTGCAGGAGAGGGACAGGACGGCAGAGAGAGAGCGTTACCTGTGTGTGTGCGGTTGTGTCTCTCTAACTGACTGGGCTTGGCGAAGGCTTTGTCACAGTTGGCGCATTTGAAGACTTTGGGTTTCTGAGCGCTGACTTTGGGTCCCTTCTTATGGACATACTCGTGCTCCTGAAAGACACATTCAACAGTTCATTACAGTAACAACGACCCAGAGGATCAGAATGACACTCAGAATCCCATCTATAGCAGGCTTAAAATGATCTGTGACATGCTGTCGATTAACAGAGAACAACATTTTGTCTCAGTTTGTAAAAAACAAATGGGAAACAGTAATGTGCTGTACTTATAAAGGGAATATGACATGAAGTAAGGATTTAGAGGAACATTTGGTCATGGAGTGTCAATATGTGCTGTAAAATAAGAGATTTTAATAGAGGACATTTTTAAATGTGAATTTTAACATGGGAAAAAGTGATTGTTTAGCAGCCATTATTTGTTTATTCACACATTGTGCTGCTATGATTTCTATATAATTGGGTAGAATTAAATATAATGTATATATAAAACATGTTTTTTGACTGTTGAATTTGAAAAAGTAATAGTGAATGGTTGATTTCTGTTTGTTGGTTTATGCCACTTGTCTGCATATGAAGGAATGTGTCGTGTATTGGGGCAGCTGCTGCCATCTGCTGAGAGAAACAAAAATAACATGACTTGAAAATCATGCTGAGACCATAATAGCCAGGAGAGGCCTACAGTGTACAGTTATGCATCTGGATATACACTATGTGGACAAAAGCATTGGGACACTCCTCTTAATCACTGAATTCAGGTGTGTACATCAAGCCTTTACTCTTGCAGTCTGCATTACAAACTTTAGTGAAATAAATGTGTGGTTCTTCTGGAGCTCAGTGAACTCAGTGTGGTCAGGGATAGGAGGGCACCTTTGCAGTGAGTCAGCTCATGGCATTAGATCCCTGCTAGATTTCCCTCAGTCAAGTGGTATTACTGGAAAGTGGAAGCGTTTAGAAACAGCAGCAACTCAGACATGAAGCAGAAGATCATGTAAAAGGTGTGTAAAAGTCTCCAGCGCTCTGCTGATTCAATAGAGGAACAGTTTCAAACTTCCACCGGCATCCATCACCGCTGAGACGAGCTGGAACAGAGATCGTGAACCAGACACACGGGAGTCTAGTGGAAAGCCTTCCCAGGAGAGTGGAAGCTGCTATAGCTGTGGAAGGCAAGATGGGTTCATTGAAGTATCAGGAAATCCTAGGAGAAAATGTCATGCCGTCAGTGAGGAAGCTGATGCTTGGACCTTCAACAGGACAGTGATCCCAAGCATTCCTCAGATTCGGGCAAGACTTGGTTTCAGAAGAAGTCCTGGAAGATACAGTGACATCACAGTCACCTGACTTGAACCTCATAGAAAATCTCTGGTGGGATTGGAAGAAGGTGGATGCAGCAGCAAACTCAAGAATATTCCTGAACTGGAGGCCATTGCTCATGAGGAACGGGCTCAGATGACGAGGTTATACGTCTCGTCTGCAGCAGCTCATTACAGCAAACGGCTGTTTTAAGTGCTAAAGATGCTTGCCATGAAGGGGTTGAATACTTTTGAGACTGTCATAAAAAGTTGCATTTTCAGTTGAATTTGGGGAAAACCACTTGAAATATTTGGTGAGTTGTGCTTTTTTAATTACTTTTGTTTGATTTGTTTATTGTTAATTTTGCCAATAAACCTGATTTGCAATGGGGGTTGAATCATTTCGATTACAACTGTACAGATACATGCATAATTAATTTTATCTATAGAGAATGTTGAGTAAAAATGTAACTAAAGTATATTACCATTCATTCTGTATATTTTCATTTTAATGTTAAAAGCGTCTAATGTGAGTTTGATGATCATTTATAGCCGTACAGAAAGAGAAAATGGATAATTCACCTCAGATCTTAAGAATAAATTAAACAAGAACGTTCAAACTGTGAGCAAACAAGTGGATTCTATGACAAAGATTGTTTGAGTCACTCAGTATGTATTTTTAATAATGTTAAAATGGTGTAATATTTATAAATGGGATTATGCATTTATCCATTTGGTTAGACTCCGCCCACACACTCTTCTGATTGGCTGTGATTTTGAACTGATTTTGTCTCGTCTGGTGTGGACAGAAACTGCAGTCGCTGGAATCTTATCGCATCATGTCTGGTTAGGACACGCGTTGGAAATAGTTAAGAAGAGGAGATGGAGATTTTAATAACTGACGTACGGTAAGTCTATACTGGGCTCACAATAAACAAGGATCTCAGGTAAAGAACTGCAGATGTTAGTCGGTGCTGATGGGCAATACCTTGAGGTGTGTGTGGAGCACTGTAAGAGAGTGTGTGTGGACGATACCTTGAGGTGTGTGTGGAGCACTGTAAGAGAGTGTGTGTGGACGATACCTTGAGGTGTGTGTGGAGCACTGTAAGAGAGTGTGTGTGGACGATACCTTGAGGTGTGTGTGGAGCAGGAGTGTGTGATACCTTGAGGTGTGTGTGGAGCAGGAGTGTGTGATACCTTGAGGTGTGTGTGGAGCAGGAGTGTGTGATACCTTGAGGTGTGTGTGGAGCAGGAGTGTGTGATACCTTGAGGTGTGTGTGGAGCAGGTGTGTGTGATACCTTGAGGTGTGTGTGGAGCAGGTGTGTGTGATACCTTGAGGTGTGTGTGGAGCAGGAGTGTGTGATACCTTGAGGTGTGTGTGGAGCAGGAGTGTGTGATACCTTGAGGTGTGTGTGGAGCAGGTGTGTGTGATACCTTGAGGTGTGTGTGGAGCAGGAGTGTGTGATACCTTGAGGTGTGTGTGGAGCAGGAGTGTGTGATACCTTGAGGTGTGTGTGGAGCAGGAGTGTGTGATACCTTGAGGTGTGTGTGGAGCAGGAGTGTGTGATACCTTGAGGTGTGTGTGGAGCAGGTGTGTGTGATACCTTGAGGTGTGTGTGGAGCAGGAGTGTGTGATACCTTGAGGTGTGTGTGGAGCAGGAGTGTGTGATACCTTGAGGTGTGTGTGGAGCAGGAGTGTGTGATACCTTGAGGTGTGTGTGGAGCAGGTGTGTGTGATACCTTGAGGTGTGTGTGGAGCAGGAGTGTGTGATACCTTGAGGTGTGTGTGGAGCAGGTGTGTGTGATACCTTGAGGTGTGTGTGGAGCAGGAGTGTGTGATACCTTGAGGTGTGTGTGGAGCAGGAGTGTGTGATACCTTGAGGTGTGTGGCCCGTTTGAAGGCTTTGCTGCAGACTCGACACACGTGGCAGCGCTCCTTCCCGTGCTCCTGTCTGCAGTGTCTCCTGAGAGCGTTGGCCGTCAGCAGAGTCTGGCTGCAGTAGAAACACTGGTGCTTCTGCTTCGGTTCGGCCTCCTTCTCCTCCGGCTGCGGATCCAGCATCTGTGTCACAAATCACACACATCCACATCAGCCCCAGTGCAGCACCTGGAAGAATCAGTATGAACCACACAGACGAAACACTGTGGTTTAGTACAACTCCTCATCTTAGATTAATAAAGTAATACATGATTGTCTCACAACAAACAAACAACAGTTATTGAGAAATGTGGACATCAGGTCCACTTGCATAACCCATGAAAGATACTCTGATATCTCAGGTTTATTTGTATAGTGCTTTTCACACATCATTTCAAATCTTTGAGTAAAGATTTGAGTAAAGCTTAACTAGTGCAGGCCACCCAACCAATGCAACAATCATTACATGTGGGTAAATAAAATGTTTTAATATCTTTGTTACATTTCCCAAACACGCTCACAGTGCTTGACCAATCACAACACACCGCTCCAACTGACCAATCAGAGCACACTTTGCTTTTCAGAAGGTGTGTGAAGATAAAACCGGAGAAAACGGGGCCAAGCTATACCAGCCAGAGAAGAGACAGACAGTCAGCCAACAGCTGCGCCCCTAGGAGTGCTAGCATCTGATAAGCGGAACTGGACCAATGAACATCTTCACCAAAACATCGGCTCCGACCCCATCAAACTCTGCATATTCAACACAATGAAAGTGAAGGCTGCACTGAAACCAGGGCAGACACAACACAATGAGCACTCAACGCATGAAGTCAAACACAGTGTCAACAGCGGTAGCGGTAACAGCTGTGTGAACACTAGCAGCAGGTCCCAACGTAAGTGAGAAACAAAGTATACGCAGAGCCAACAGCAAAGCGGTAACAGCTGTGTCAAACACTAGAACAGTTCTCAATACACGAGTGAGGAAATTACCTCACCGAAGAACTTGAGACGCCACAGACGGCACATTCAGCGTGTAAAATCTGGCGACGGTGTTCAGAGAAGACCAACCAGCAGCAAAGCATATATCCTGAACAGACATACCTCTACACCAGGCCCACGGAGAGGCAACCGCCCTCGTCGAATGAGCTCTGATGTTACGAGGACAATCCTTCCCCTGGCACGCATGAGCCAGCAAGACAGCATCCACAATCCAGTGAGAAAGTCTCTGTTTTGAGACAGTTCACGTCTTTCCCTTTGTACATCCACCAAAGCACACAAAAAGCTGGACCAACTGAAGGAACACAATTCACACACATCCGCAAAGCCCTGAAGGGCAAACAGCGCTCTGAGCGTCAGCGTCACGCGAGGATGACGGCTCAGCAGATAACGCGGGCAGAGAAACGACCTGTGCTTTAGAGAGGGTGTAGAGAGAGACTGAGGCACGTAGCCCCATCTCGGCCGGGAGTAACACTGCAGTCTCCGGGTCCGAAACAGATAATATCACTGTCCATGAGAACGTGTGTAAGTCCCCAATGTGCTTAGCTGAAGCAAGGGCAAGGAGCAGAGCCATTTTCAGGGAGAGCTCCTTAACAGCAATCGAAAGCAAGGGCTCGAACTGTGGTAGAGAAAGCCCTCAAAACTCGAGCGGCATTGAAGCTGGCCGTGAAGGACATAATCTCCTCGCTCCCCTGAGAAATCTGGTCACCAGAGCATGCCCTCCGATCAATAGCCCCTAACCGGGGAACGAAACGAAGCAGTAGCAGCCACGTACCCCTTCAGCGTGGGTGCAAACTCACATTATTTTCCAGTCTGTGCTGCAGGAAGCGCTAAACATCCGACACGGGGGATCACTGGGACGACATCAGTATCCTGGCACCATTAAGCAATCACTTCAATTCAGAATCGTGTCAGCTTGAGGCTGCGGGAACAGAATCAATCCCGCCATGCAGAGGTGAAGATCAGGCCGAAGAAACCGGGCTAAGGCTACACCAATCACAGAGTAGAACCAGAGCCAATAGCGTTGTTCCCCTAGGAGTGCTCACAGCTGATAGGCAGGGCAAGACCAATGAGCTGCTCACCTCAAGTACACCGGAATTTGCATATCAGCTAGAATATCAGGCTGCACTGAATAATACAGGCAAGGCAAGGCACTTTTATTTATAGAGCACATTTAAAACAGCCACTGCTGACCAAAGTGCTGCACAATCAGTTCAAACCATATAAAATACATAAATACACCAACAGACACAAACACATCGTAAACCCATCATAAAAACCCATCATAAAATTACATTTAACCAAAAGCCAAAGAGAAAAAATAAGTCTTTAGTGAAGATTTAAAGCGATCAACAGTGGAAGACAACCTTAGGTGTTCCGGCAAATCATCCCACAGACGCGGAGCAGCGACAGAAAAGGCACGATCACCTTTTAATTTCAGTCTAGATCGTGGCACCAACTTGTGCGAGGACCTTAAGGGTCTAGAACATTTCCGGTGGAGAAGATCTGTAATGTATTAAGGAGCTTGGCCATTTAACCCCTTAAACACATACAACAAATACCTTGACACGGTATTCGACTGGCAACCAGTGAAGCGAAGCAAGAACTGTGGCAGCACAACAGCAGTGTGATCACATCAGTGTGTACATAAGCACAGCATCAACAGCCGAAGCGGTAACAACTGTGAACAGACGTAGTCAGATCAGAATAGCCAGTTGCACTGAATAATCCAGGGCAGCATAACAGCAGTGATCACTTAACGGTATGCACATAAGCACAGCATCAACAGCCGTAGAGGTAAGAACTGTGCAAAAACGTAGTCGAGACTCAAGACTAGGAGATAAGTGAGGTTAATCACTCACCGAAACCACTTGAGACGCCAGGGACGGCACACTCGTCTTGTAAAACCTGGCGAATGTGTTCTGTAAAGATCAGCTGGTTGCAAAACAAACGTTTCGCCCCGTACACGTGGGAGAAGATGGCCTCTGTGGCAGCGTGAACACGCGCGTCGATTGAGGTGCAGATCTCAATCTTTTGGGGGACTGGGGACTTTTATCGTTTAAAAAATTGCTTTCCCAATGAGGCTAAAAAGAAAATAGTGGAGAGTACTGCTCGTGGACATCGTGGAAGAACGGAGTCCTCCTCCTCGAAGAAGCCTAGCGGCGGCCCGACTGGACATACCTAGGATTCCAACTTACTCTTGTTCTTGTCGGCTCGTCCGGAGCATTCCACGTCGAGTCCAGCGCGTCCACGAAAAAGGACCGGTGGAACGTGGCGACGGCAAAGGACGTCGGCCCCAGGCCTCGTCGTCACCGCCGCTTCTGGGTGGGGGAGGGTGGGCCTCGACCCCGTAATAGCATGAGCAAAAACCCTCCTGGTTCTCAAGTGTCAGAACTCGTAAGTGTCGGGCGGGTCGATGGGGTATCCATCGGATGCGAGGAAGAAAAGGTAACTAGTCGTCAGGTGCAACTTCAACGATGACAGCGTGAATAAAGAGATTCTGACGTAATTGTTGCGCCAATGCATTTGATACTGTCCGCGAGCCTGTCAGTATTTGCATACTTCGCGACAATTGGCCAGCTGTTCCAAGCCGGCGTTGGCCTATAAGATTTCAACAAAAGTGGAGAAGGGAGGAGTTCCCGCAGCGCCATAGCTGACGCAATGTTGAAGCTACCGCTCTCCAAAGGGAACCTCTTCTAGAAGAGACCCAACACAACATCACGACCGGCGTAAAAGAGCGTAGTAGGTCCTCTTTAATAAAATGATCATGTTTTCAAAAATCACAAATCTTTTATTTATCTATTAGCATTAAATTCGAAGAGACTGTGTATCAGCTGACAGCATTATTCACCTGTGTGCTGAGGTTGAGCGAGACCGTATCCAGGATCTGTGTGTCGGACAGAGTCAGAGTCACGCTGCCGTCGCTGGCCACGCCCCCTGATGACATCAGAGTCACGCTGCCGTCACTGGCCACGCCCCCAGATGACATCACCAGGCTCTGCGAGGACAGGGAGGTGCTGGGAGCCAGAGCACTGACTGATGGGAGAATACACACACTTACTGAGTAACATACGTCTATCGCAACTCTATCGCCCCGTGCTTCTGTTACCCTCACAGAAATGTAAGTACACACGTTAATAACGCACAACAGGGCTGTCAAACTCACTCTCTGCTAAAGTGCTGATTGGCTGAGACACTTCGTTCATACGCAACCAGTCAAAAGTTTTAAATCGGTAAGATTTTTAACGCTTTTAAAAGAAGTCTCTTCTGCTCACCAAGGCTGCATTTATTTGATTAAAAATACAACAAAAAAAAACAGTAATATTGTTAAATATTATTACAATGTAAATCATCTGTTTTCTATGTGAATATACAGTAAAGTGTAATTTATTCCTGTGATCAAAGCTGAATTTCAGCATCATTTCTCCAGTCTTCAGTGTCACATGATCCTTCAGAAATCACTCTAATATGATGAGTTGATGCTCAAGAAACATTTATGATTATCATCAGTGTTGAAAACAGTTATTTACATTTTTATTTCAGGATAGGAAGTTCAAAAGAACAGCATTATCTGAAATATAAAGGTTTTGTAACATTAAACACCACCCTTCAAAAGTCTGGGGTCAGTAAGAATTATTATTTTTTTTGAGGGAAATAAATAAAATAAATATATACTTTTATTCATCAAGGATGAATTGAATGGATCAAAAGTGACAGTAAAGACATTTTTAATGTTACAAAAGATTCTATTTCAAATAAACACTTTTCTTTTGAACCTTCTATTCATCAAAGAATCCTGAATTTTTTTTTTTCAGTGTGTGTCTCACCGGAGAGGGCCGAGGGAGGAGGACTCTGAGGAAGGAGCTGATCACTGCTGATCTGAGCCAGTCTGAGCCCAGGGCTGATGCTCGCGGTCGAGGAGGGACAGTGATGGGGCAGCAGATCCTGACCTTTACACACACACACACACACACACACAGATCAGCACAGCTATTCCTAAACACAAGAGAAACTCATGATGAGAGTCAAATGTGTGTCAGATCTGGTGTTTTGTCTGTGCAGCTCTTCAGAAGGATTCTAATAGTTGAGTTTGATCTTAACTGTTTACATTTGGATGCCAATTATTGCATGAATATTAGGGGTGCAACAATATATCATGTCACAATATATCGCAATACAAAAAATAAATGCATCAATATATATCGTGGATAGTTCACCCAAAATAAATTTACTGCGTGAGAAAAAAAGCGAGACGCATGAGAGTGGGAATACAAACTCATCCTTCTCCATTTTCCCATCGATCATCAGCTCAGAGAGAAGAATACTCTAATACAACTAAGAAAATATTTGAGAAGTGGAAATAAAGTGACTAACGTGTTTATTAGTGGGAATGAAGTGTTTATCGAGTGTTTAATTAGTGTGTGTTTGTGTCCTGCAGCAGTGTGTGTGTGTGTGTGTGTTGTTCACCTGCTATAGTGAGTGTGATCTCAGATGTGCTGGTGGCAGCAGTGTGGTGTGTGTGTGTGTGTGTGTGTATGTGTGTGTGTGTGTTCACCTGCTATAGTGAGTATGATCTCAGATGTTCTGGTGGCAGCGGTGTGTGTGTGTGTGTGTGTGTGTGTTCACCTGCTATAGTGAGTGTGATCTCAGATGTGCTGGTGGCAGCGGTGTGTGTGTGTGTGTGTGTGTGTGTTCACCTGCTATAGTGAGTGAGATCTCAGATGTGCTGGTGGCAGCGGTGTGTGTGTGTGTGTGTGTGTGTTCACCTGCTATAGTGAGTGTGATCTCAGATGTGCTGGTGGCAGCGGTGTGTGTGTGTGTGTGTGTGTGTGTTCACCTGCTATAGTGAGTGTGATCTCAGATGTGCTGGTGGCAGCAGTGTGTGTGTGTGTGTGTGTGTGTGTGTGTGTGTGTGTGTGTGTGTTCACCTGCTATAGTGAGTGTGATCTCAGATGTGCTGGTGGCAGTGGTGTGTGTGTGTTCACCTGCTATAGTGAGTGAGATCTCAGATGTGCTGGTGGCAGCGGTGTGTGTGTGTGTGTTTACCTGCTATAGTGAGTGAGATCTCAGATGTGCTGGTGGCAGCGGTGTGTGTGTGTGTGTGTGTTCACCTGCTATAGTGAGTGAGATCTGAGATGTGCTGGTGGCAGTGGTGTGTGTGTGTGTGTGTGTGTGTGTGTGTGTGTGTTCACCTGCTATAGTGAGTGAGATCTGAGATGTGCTGGTGGCAGCAGTGTGTGTGTGTGTGTGTGTGTGTGTGTGTGTGTGTGTGTGTGTGTGTGTGTGTGTTCACCTGCTATAGTGAGTGAGATCTCAGATGTGCTGGTGGCAGCGGTGTGTGTGTGTGTGTGTTTACCTGCTATAGTGAGTGTGATCTCAGATGTGCTGGTGGCAGCGGTGTGTGTGTGTGTGTGTTCACCTGCTATAGTGAGTGTGATCTCAGATGTGCTGGTGGCAGCGGTGTGTGTGTGTGTGTGTTCACCTGCTATAGTGAGTGAGATCTCAGATGTGCTGGTGGCAGCGGTGTGTGTGTGTGTGTGTTCACCTGCTATAGTGAGTGAGATCTCAGATGTGCTGGTGGCAGCGGTGTGTGTGTGTGTGTGTGTGTGTGTTCACCTGCTATAGTGAGTGTGATCTCAGATGTGCTGGTGGCAGCGGTGTGTGTGTGTGTGTGTGTGTGTGTGTTCACCTGCTATAGTGAGTGTGATCTCAGATGTGCTGGTGGCAGCGGTGTGTGTGTGTGTGTGTGTGTGTGTGTGTTCACCTGCTATAGTGAGTGTGATCTCAGATGTGCTGGTGGCAGTGGTGTGTGTGTGTTCACCTGCTATAGTGAGTGAGATCTCAGATGTGCTGGTGGCAGCGGTGTGTGTGTGTGTGTGTGTGTGTGTGTGTTCACCTGCTATAGTGAGTGAGATCTCAGATGTGCTGGTGGCAGCAGTGTGTGTGTGTGTGTGTCTGTGTGTTCACCTGCTATAGTGAGTGTGATCTCAGATGTGCTGGTGGCAGCGGTGTGTGTGTGTGTGTGTGTGTGTTCACCTGCTATAGTGAGTGTGATCTCAGATGTGCTGGTGGCAGCGGTGTGTGTGTGTGTGTGTGTTCACCTGCTATAGTGAGTGTGATCTCAGATGTGCTGGTGGCAGCGGTGTGTGTGTGTGTGTGTGTTCACCTGCTATAGTGAGTGTGATCTCAGATGTGCTGGTGGCAGTGGTGTGTGTGTGTTCACCTGCTATAGTGAGTGTGATCTCAGATGTGCTGGTGGCAGCGGTGTGTGTGTGTGTGTGTGTGTGTGTGTGTTCACCTGCTATAGTGAGTGTGATCTCAGATGTGCTGCTGGCAGCGGTGTGTGTGTGTGTGTGTGTTCACCTGCTATAGTGAGTGTGATCTCAGATGTGCTGGTGGCAGCGGTGTGTGTGTGTGTGTGTGTGTGTGTTCACCTGCTATAGTGAGTGAGATCTCAGATGTGCTGGTGGCAGCAGTGTGTGTGTGTGTGTGTCTGTGTGTTCACCTGCTATAGTGAGTGAGATCTCAGATGTGCTGGTGGCAGCGGTGTGTGTGTGTGTGTGTGTGTGTGTTCACCTGCTATAGTGAGTGAGATCTCAGATGTGCTGGTGGCAGCAGTGTGTGTGTGTGTGTGTCTGTGTGTTCACCTGCTATAGTGAGTGAGATCTCAGATGTGCTGGTGGCAGCGGTGTGTGTGTGTGTGTGTGTCTGTGTGTTCACCTGCTATAGTGAGTGTGATCTCAGATGTGCTGGTGGCAGCGGTGTGTGTGTGTGTGTGTGTGTGTTCACCTGCTATAGTGAGTGTGATCTCAGATGTGCTGGTGGCAGCGGTGTGTGTGTGTGTGTGTGTGTGTGTTCACCTGCTATAGTGAGTGTGATCTCAGATGTGCTGGTGGCAGCGGTGTGTATGTGTGTGTGTGTGTGTGTGTGTGTGTGTGCTGGTGCCAGCGGTGTGTATGTGTGTGCTCACCTGCTATAGTGAGTGTGATCTCAGATGTGCTGGTGCCAGTGGATGATGAACTGGTCTGTAACGCTTGAGTCAGACTGGAGTTGTTGATGGTCAGAGTGATTTCTGGAGCTCTGCTGCTGGACACTTGAGAACCTGACACACATACACACACACACACACACACACACACACACAACATCAGACAGAAGTTATGTTCAACACTGCATAAACAACTCAAAACAACAATAAAATGGCTCTGATTTGACAACTAATATTTAACATTCATCACCAGTTTTCTCTCAGGCTGGTGTTTAAAATAACCAAAGAATATCAGTGTAAGCTCTTCCATACGGCCCACGTATAGGGTATCAAATCACCTTTTTAGAAGGCTGGTAGAGCAAAAAAATCTATTCAATTTCTTACCGTATGCTTATGCTTTACATTGTACAAGAAAAATACAAACTGCATATAGGTTTTCACATAACCAAAAAAGTGGGAAAAGCTGTTTGTTCACACAAAGTTCATTGTAAAATTGCTCAGGTTTTATTAAAAATATCACAGATAATGACCAGAAGGTAAGTCACGGTTGACAGATACATTTTTTTAATCTTTTAATTCATGATGTTTTAAAATATAGAAGAGTGAACGTAAGTTATGAGCTGGTGAAGGCATCTCTCACCACATTAAACTCATGGCTGATGAGCCTCTTTCAAACAGCTGAGCACTTCCCTTAATGCAGTTTGGTTGTGGAATCTGCCATTTTGACAAAAGTGTGGCATCACACAAACAGAAGTAGTGCTTCCCCTGTCAGTAATGAACCTGTCATCTGCCAGATTGGCTTGTGATACTGAGAAATTAATCAGCAAATCAGAAAACCTGCATTTGCCACTTGAGTTTAGGTGATGTGCTCATTATACGTGAGCAGAAGACTTGAGGACAGTTCATCTGGGTCAGTATAAATGAGCTCAGCATGCAGGAAGATAAACACTGGAGGGGTGAATCACACAAATACATGTCCAGATAACATTACTTTCCAACATTAAAAGACAAAAATGTTTGTAGGACCGATAAGATTATTTGAATTGTGACATCATTGTTACAGTTCAGCTCAATTTAACATGCTTAAGTTCATCATAACTAAATAAATAAATGTCATCATAAGGGTTCGTACAGATACTGTAAAATCAAATTGCAGGACTTTCAAGGACTTTTCATGCACTACTTTTTAGTTTTTTCAAGGACTACGATCAGAGATCTCATTACATCTTTCTTCATTATCTTTTAAATTCAAAAAAATTTAAATAGATAAATAGAAATAAGCTAATAAAACAAAATGGTACATATAAAGTGCAGCACATGCAATGACTGTGTTAACTTTAACCATAGAGAGGATACTATGACAAAGATATCGCTTTTCTTTTTCAAAGTGATTTTCCCCACATGAATATATATATGATTGACCTGAACAATTAAAGCTGTATCATATACTTGGATATTTATATGAGCAATATCACACTCCCAGCCATGCGAAATGCCTCTAAATCTATATCTATATCTATATCTATATCTGTATCTATATCAGACGGACTGCAGTGTTAATTTTGTGTGAAAATGTTTTATCAATACAATTTAAAATAAATTTCCCACATATTGCCTTTCAATAATTCGAGCACTTTTCAAGTACTTCTTCATAAAAATGGCCAGACTTAAATTTCCAAAAGTCTAATTCAAGTACTTCAATTAATTAAGATACCTTGTACGAACCATGATTAATTAAATAAAAAGGTTTTATTTTATTTGACTGTACTTTTGAGTGCTTGTAATGTCTATTATTCTCAATGAATCTCTTTAAAAATGACCGGAATACAATGATTCATTACTAATAATCATTTGTTTTGTTCATATGCTAACAGTTACAACAAGAACAAATTCTTAAAGATAACTTATTTAGCAAGTAAAATGATTGGTATTCCTACCCCTAATTTATTGGATAGTGTCTCGACATTCACGTTACGATAACAACTCAGACCACCCACTTTACAAATATTTAATCCCCCAGCCTTCTGGCCGTAGGTATAGGGTACCGATGTGTAGAAAGGCCAGGTACAGTAAGAGTTTTGTTCCTGTATCTATACGAGCTCTTAACACATAGGAAATCGGCCATTGATATGTCACTTATGCTCTCTTTGTTGTTATTTTTTTATTTTTTGTGATGTCAGTGATTATTTTTGATTGTTTTATAATGTCGATAATTGACCTATGGCTAAGCCACGCCCCTAAACGCGATGAGCCAATCACAGTGCGCATAGCTAACCCAATACACTCGGACATTCTCTGCTTCCACGTCCATTGAAATGCATTGCAGTTAGTCAGTTTTCATTCGTCTTTATATGTTTTTTCTTGTCATTTTAAGTTTAAAATGGTCAAACGATGGTCAAACGTTGTGCATAGGCTAAACACTTTGCAGTTTTAATGATGTCCTGTATGAACAAAATGATGGAGAATGTTTTTATGTTTCCACTGTTCGATCACACCCGCGCCTCTCTCTCTCTGACACACACACACACACACACATTCCAGCATTGCAATCTTGACATCGCAGCCTGTTCATTATGCTGCGTTCACACCAAACGCGAATAGAGCGGCAAATTCGCGCGTATCGTGTCTAGTTCGACGCTTGAACATTTTGAATCCATTCGCGCGTCCAAAGCGAATAGGACGCGCGTATAAAGCGAGCGTTTGAAGCGAAATAGCACCAAACTATAACGTTTACACTGTGACCTGTAAATCTTTGTCTGGAGCTGCAGCTTTTCATCGACCTTCTCAACAATAAAATTATTAATATAACCCTCCAATGCATAGTTAAGGCCATTTTGGTGACTTCGAGATGATATATAATCTTTCTGTCTCCAAAAATCATCAATTGCCTGTGAAATGTCTCCTACTGTGACAGCTGCCACAGCGCCTGTTCCCGAATGTTGACTGTCCGAGTGAGTGGAGGGGGCGTGGCTTAGCCATAGGTCAGTTTAACATGTTGTGTGTGTTTGTGTTATGTACGCATCTACAGTGGAAACAAATTTCCTCTCGAGGACAAATAAAAATCTATCTAATTAACAGTTATATGTGTCACGCCCGGCTTTGCAGTGCTGGGTGTGCTCACTCCACCATGGACAGAATATGTTTGGGCCGTCTCTCTCCCCCCAGTCTGAAGGGGGAGCTGTTTGTTTTCGGTCCATCTGACAGTAGCTGATTGGCGGGACTGTTTAAAAGCATCTCCTGCCAGTTGTTCTCTCTCTGCTCTGGGCTGCGCATCTCTGCTTTGCTCTGGCCTCCAGGCTGGCGGCAGCACCATCCTACTCCTTTTTGCCTTTTTTGCATTACACATAGTTTACACTTTACTGATCTGCACTACACTTTTGATTAGCTTTCTCTTGCTTCTCATTTACTGACTTGATACATTTATTGATTCAAATTATGATTTCATTGTATAATTTAATGTTTTAATAAACTATTTTGGATTTAACTTAACAAGCGGTGTGGTCTCCCCTATGTCATTGCTACTGTGAGCCAGGTAGTCGTGACATATGGAACTGTAATGAAGTCAATAAGTACTTCAGCCATGCGTTTACAAGAAAATACTTGCACACCTTAGAATGTTCGTCAACCAATCAGAATCAAGCATTCAACAGCCCCATAGTATAAGTATTTTAATAATTGCTTATTGCTGACATGTGTGAGATGTGAGTTGGACGTGTGAGATGTGTGAGGTGTGAGGTGGACATGTGTGAGATGTGCGAGGTGTGAGGTGGACATGTGTGAGATGTGAGGTGGACATGTGTGAGATGTGCGAGGTGTGAGTTGGACATGTGTGAGATGTGCGAGGTGTGAGTTGGACGTGTGAGATGTGCGAGGTGTGAGGTGGACAT
This sequence comes from Rutilus rutilus, assembly GCF_951802725.1. Classification (NCBI taxonomy): domain Eukaryota; kingdom Metazoa; phylum Chordata; class Actinopteri; order Cypriniformes; family Leuciscidae; genus Rutilus; species Rutilus rutilus. The sequence continues at coordinate 759,461 of NC_140230.1, read as the reverse complement.
GTGTGAGATGTGCGAGGTGTGAGTTGGACGTGTGAGATGTGCGAGGTGTGAGGTGGACATGTGTGAGATGTGCGAGGTGTGAGTTGGACGTGTGAGATGTGAGTTGGACGTGTGAGATGTGAGTTGGACATGTGTGAGATGTGCGAGGTGTGAGGTGGACATGTGTGAGATGTGCGAGGTGTGAGTTGGACGTGTGAGATGTGCGAGGTGTGAGGTGGACATGTGTGAGATGTGCGAGGTGTGAGTTGGACGTGTGAGATGTGCGAGGTGTGAGGTGGACATGTGTGAGATGTGCGAGGTGTGAGGTGGACATGTGTGAGATGTGCGAGGTGTGAGTTGGACGTGTGAGATGTGCGAGGTGTGAGTTGGACATGTGTGAGATGTGCGAGGTGTGAGTTGGACGTGTGAGATGTGCGAGGTGTGAGGTGGACATGTGTGAGATGTGCGAGGTGTGAGTTGGACGTGTGAGATGTGAGTTGGACGTGTGAGATGTGAGTTGGACATGTGTGAGATGTGCGAGGTGTGAGGTGGACATGTGTGAGATGTGCGAGGTGTGAGTTGGACGTGTGAGATGTGAGTTGGACATGTGTGAGATGTGCGAGGTGTGAGTTGGACATGTGTGAGATGTGCGAGGTGTGAGGTGGACATGTGTGAGATGTGCGAGGTGTGAGTTGGACGTGTGAGATGTGAGTTGGACATGTGTGAGATGTGCGAGGTGTGAGGTGGACATGTGTGAGATGTGCGAGGTGTGAGGTGGACATGTGTGAGATGTGCGAGGTGTGAGGTGGACATGTGTGAGATGTGCGAGGTGTGAGGTGGACATGTGTGAGATGTGCGAGGTGTGAGTTGGACGTGTGAGATGTGAGTTGGACGTGTGAGATGTGAGTTGGACGTGTGTGAGATGTGCGAGGTGTGAGTTGGACGTGTGAGATGTGAGTTGGACGTGTGAGATGTGAGTTGGACGTGTGAGATGTGAGTTGGACATGTGTGAGATGTGCGAGGTGTGAGTTGGACGTGTGAGATGTGAGTTGGACGTGTGAGATGTGAGTTGGACGTGTGAGATGTGAGGTGGACATGTGTGAGATGTGCGAGGTGTGAGTTGGACGTGTGAGATGTGAGTTGGACGTGTGAGATGTGAGTTGGACGTGTGAGATGTGAGAGGTGTGAGTTGGACGTGTGAGATGTGAGTTGGACGTGTGAGATGTGAGTTGGACGTGTGAGATGTGAGTTGGACGTGTGAGATGTGAGAGGTGTGAGTTGGACGTGTGAGATGTGAGTTGGACGTGTGAGATGTGAGTTGGACATGTGTGAGATGTGCGAGGTGTGAGTTGGACGTGTGAGATGTGAGTTGGACGTGTGAGATGTGAGTTGGACGTGTGAGATGTGTGAGGTGGACATGTGTGAGATGTGAGTTGGACGTGTGAGATGTGCGAGGTGTGAGGTGGACATGTGTGAGATGTGCGAGGTGTGAGGTGGACATGTGTGAGATGTGCGAGGTGTGAGTTGGACATGTGTGAGATGTGCGAGGTGTGAGTTGGACGTGTGAGATATGAGTTGGACGTGTGAGATGTGAGTTGGACGTGTGAGATGTGAGTTGGACGTGTGAGATGTGTGAGGTGTGAGGTGGACATGTGTGAGATGTGAGTTGGACGTGTGAGATGTGTGAGGTGTGAGGTGGACATGTGTGAGATGTGAGTTGGACGTGTGAGATGTGTGAGGTGTGAGGTGGACATGTGTGAGATGTGAGTTGGACGTGTGAGATGTGTGAGGTGTGAGGTGTGAGGTGGACATGTGTGAGATGTGAGGTGTGAGGTGGACGAGTGCAGAGACACTGACCGGTGTTGTCCTCGTTGCTCAGGCTGATAGCTGAGGCTGGAGGCTGCAGAGAGAGACCCGTCAGAGGGTGGATCACCACACTGGCAGGAACACTGGCGTCTCCGTCAGTCATGAGGTGAGCCGTAGCGTGCGGCGTCAGACTTGAGTCGCTCGTCAGTGAGTGAGACAGCAAACTGCCCTGGTGAAGCGTCTGCTGGAGAATACTGGGGTCGATCTGAACACAGAGAAGAAAACTGCATCTTAGGGGTGTAACAATATATCGCAATACAAAAATGTATCGTGGAAAATTCTCCCAAAATAAAAATTACTGTGTGGGAAAAAATTCAAGATTTCAGAGTTTTAGTGTCAGTACTGCATTAAACTACTATATATAATGTTGAATATAATGTATAATAATGCAATGGGGGAATATTTGTGGGCCTGATAATGCCAAATGTCTGATGTTACCAGTAAAAAGTGGCCTACACTATTTTTATTATATCTAGTCAGAGTGCAAATGTAGAATGTGAGTGATTTACTCACACTAAATTAATTATTAACACTGGAACAGAAATGAGAGCAGATTTTCTGCAAACTGTGGCATTGTAGCCAATCACAGGCGTATCTGTTGAGCGCATGAACCCGACGGCCAATCACAGGCGTATCTGTTGAGCGCATGAACCCGACGGCCAATCACAGGCGTGTCTGTTGAGCGCATGAACCAGACGGCCAATCACAGGCGTGTCTGTTGAGCGCATGAACCCAACGGCCAATCACAGGCGTGTCTGTTGAGCGCATGAACCCAACGGCCAATCACAGGCGTGTCTGTTGAGCGCATGAACCCAACGGCCAATCACAGGCGTGTCTGTTGAGCGCATGAACCCAACGGCCAATCACAGGCGTGTCTGTTGAGCGCATGAACCCAACGGCCAATCACAGGTGTGTCTGTTGAGCGCATGAACCCAACGGCCAATCACAGGTGTGTCTGTTGAGCGCATGAACCCAACGGCCAATCACAGGTGTGTCTGTTGAGCGCATGAATCCAATGGCCAATCACAGGAGTATCTGTTGAGCGCATGAACGCAACGGCCAATCCCAGGTGTTTAAATTAGTAAATATTTCTGACTGAGATCTGCTTTTATTATAACCAACGGTGAATACACAATGTAAAGAAGAGACTAGCAGTGTAACAATATATCGCAATACAAAAATGCAGCAAAATGTATCATGGATAGTGACAATATGTCCCCTTTGAGGTCCCCTCGAAAACGAGATGTGATGTCACATCTCAAGGGGTTTTCCTCTTAATAAAAGTACATGTATTGTGTATAGTTCACCCAAAATAAAAATTACAGTGTGAGAAAAAATTCACGTTTTCAGAGTTTTAGTGTCAGTACTGTATTAAAGTACTATCTATAATGTTGAATATAATGTATAATAATGCAATGGGGGAATATTTGTGGGCCTGATAATGCCAAATGTCTGATGTTACCAGTAAAAAGTGGCCAACATTATTATAAATATATCTAGTCAGTGACAGAGTAAAGCATATTCATCTACAATAATTCTGTATTTTCATCTTCAGAATCATGAATATTGTTATTCTGGTGTCTCTATTGTCCTGCATTGGGTTTCAGCACCAAGTCCAAGAATATTCATTTACACACGCAATGTAATATCAAATTTAGCATTTTAAATCAACAGTACATTTTTGGTTGACCTTTTATCACAGTCTTGGAGTATCACAATAGTATGGTATTGAGAGTTCAGTATGGTGATATGTATCGAATTCGACGTGAGGGAATCGTTACACCCCTACAGCATCACACACCCCTACACACACGATCAGTACACCACAGAGTCTCTCGGGTCGAGCCGTACCTGCAGAGTGATGTTGTTGATGTTGCTGGGGTCAATCCCAGAGATCTGCACATTCGGACACACCAGGTGAATCCCTTCAAGAGTGGCGAGACCCTCCGTCAGAGAGACCGTCAGATCTCCACCCGCTGAAGGAAGAAAGAGGAAAATCATGCACTCATCCACCTCATTATGGATCTGCTTGTGCCAAATAACGTGGAGATGTGGAGAGCTCCAGGAAAAGTCTGAAATCTGCTGGTCTAGAAAAAGTAAGAGTTCTCGCCCCTTTCCGAGACCAGTCCAATATTACTCACATTATCTCAGTCTCACATTAAGGGCTCTATCATACAGCCGCCAGGAGCGACGCAAGTGTTTTTTGCTAGTTTCAGCCCGACGCAGTTTTCATTTTCATGTTCTGCGCCACGTTGTTTAAATAGCAAATACATTTGCGCCCATTTGTGCGCCCATTATGGTCTGAAAATCAAGTGTGTTCAGGCGCATTGTTGACGCATTGCTATTTTGAGGAACTGAAATAGTCATTGACCAACTGAAGCCTGGTCTAAAGTCAATGGCGCAATATTTTTTTTTGTTATAAGTGTCACTTTTTGCATATACATGAAATTGAGACAGTAGCAGGCAGTGTCTGCATGTGTGTATTGTGTAGCTATGAGTACCTGAGACAGTAGCAGGCAGTGTCTGCATGTGTGTATTGTGTAGTTATGAGTACCTGAGACAGTAGCAGGCAGTATGGCTTGTCCCACCAGGCCTTGTTGCAGCAGACTGGGCTCATACTGGCCCGTGAGCACTGGGTTCGCTGGGATGTAGATGTTGGGATCTGAGCTGGGGGTGTGCAGTAGAGTCTGAGCCTCCTGAGCCTGAGGAGCGCACTGGTCCTGCGGTGGTCTCTCGGTGCCGGCGCTCCGCTTGGCCTTGCGGTCCGAGGGCCTGATGTGACCCTGGATGTGGGTCTTGCGGTGGCCAGATGTGCGGAAGCGCAGCTCACAGAACGGGCACTTGAAGGGTTTGGAGCCGGTGTGCAAACGCATGTGGACCTTCAGACTGCCCTTGGTGGAGAATGACGTGTTGCACATGTGACAGCTGAACAGCTTCTGCCCTGCACACACACACACACACACACATCGGACTTTAAAGAGGCGGGAATACAACAAGGCTGTTGCTGGAGCAGATGTGTACATTTTCTGAAGAACTTTTAAGTGGTGTTTGGTTGTGCAAAAAATAAGTGCCATGGTGTTTGAGTGGTTTCTGGGTATTGCTGTGTGTTTATGAAGCTTTCCTGAGAGGTACATTGCTACGCAGTTGCTATGGTGTTCTGGGTGGCATCTACAGTAGGTAGTTTCTGTGTTCCTTTAATGCATGTTATAACACTGTGTCCTAAGCAGACGTGATGCCGTGACTAAGGAAAACAAGACCGTTCAATGTAAACAAGAACGTGGCTGTGGTTTTTGACTGATTTGATTAAGAGTGCAGTGCGCCTGCAGAGAGACTCCGCCCACACTCTCTTCTGATTGGCTGTGGTTTTTGATTGATTTAGTCACTTCTGGTGTGGACAGACGTTTAACTGCTTGTCGCTGGAATCTTAGCGCATCATGTCTGGTTAGGGCACAGTGTTAGATCCCTTTCGAGGGAACTCGCACTGCGTCGCTGAAGTTTTTTCACCCCTGCTTGATTGCGTCTGAAGCACGTATGTCAACTCAGTCCAATGGCGAGAGTGAGCTTCACGGCAAGTGACGTCACGACTAGGAAAGGACAAAAGCACATCCAGTCTGACCGGCATTAGCTTCTGTGCCTCGGCATGCGCTCTATGTTGAAACTGTCTGTCCTTTTTATTGTTGTCTTGTCACAAGCATCTATATATCATTATGCCGAAAGATATCTACAAGTTGTGTGCTTCTCCCTGCCCACGCTATTTAACGGGTGGGGATACACACAAACTTTGTGTGATGTGTTTGAGAACAGAGCCTTCGAGGAGGCTGACTGTCAGCATTGTGAGAGGCTTCCCCTTTACACGCTACGCTCCCGCCTGTCACTTTTCGAGGAAAGTGACCAGGCTCGCGATCCTCAGGGATCCGGACCCAGCATTCTTGGGGATCGCAAATGGATCTCTCGGCGGGGTTTCAGACGGGCCCCGCCCTTTCTCTTCCCTTACCCGGGGGATCCAGCGCTCTCTCGCCAGTGTCGGAAGCCTGCCCAGCGGCTTCTTCCGCCCGGGGTGAGAGCCCAATGCTTCAGTGCTCTAGTTCTGAGGAATTAGATGTACTGAGCATTGAAGACGACAATAAGGGGGAAGAGGATTCACCACCTCTTTCCCCAGCATATGAGGAGCTGGTGGAGGTGACCAGGCACCAATATCGGGTGCTTCCATTCGGTCTAACTCTATCACCCCGCAAGTTCACGAAGTGCGTAGATGCAGCTCTGGCCCCGCTCAGGGTGCAGAGCATATGCATTCTGAACTATATCGTCGATTGGCTGATTCTAGCGGAATCGGAGCAGTTGGCGGTTCGGCATCGAGATGTCGTCCTCGCACACATGCAGAAATTGGGGTTGAGACTCAGTGCCAAGAAGATTGTGCTTTCTCCAATACAGAGAACCCTTTTCCTTGGTGTGGTCTGGGATTCAGTCACGATGCGAGCCGGCCTATCGCCCGCTTGTGTAGCTGCTATCCTCACAGCCACGAAGGAGTTAAAGCTAGGCCAGTCACGCACTGTGAAACAGTTCGAGAGAATGTTAGGCCTCATGGCAGCGGCATCCAATGTGATACCCTTTGGCCTGCTGTACATGAGATCCCTGCAGTGGTGGCTCAGGACCAGAGGTTCTCCCCGAGGGGAAACCCACTTCATATGATCAAGATCACGGTGGTGTCTCCGCACCTTGGTTATATGGAGGAAACCTTGGTTCCTGTCCCAGGGTCCAGTGTTAGGAGCTCTTCACCATCGAGTCTCGCTCTCGACAGATGCTTCCCTCACTGGCTGGGGAGCAGTAATGGAAGGCTGCTCAGCTCAGGGTCTTTAGAGGAGTCATCATCTTTCGTGGCACATAAACTGCCTGGAGATGATGGCGGTCTTCAATGCATTGAGACACTTCCTCCCAGACACGAGAGGCCATCACATGCTTGTCTGTACAGACAACACAGCGGTGATCTCTTACAGAAATCATCAGGGGGGTCTGCGGTTGCGTCCACTATGCAAACTGGCACACCAGATCCTCCTGTGGTCCCTAGGGAAGATACTCTCCCTGAGGGCAGTGTATGACCCGGGTTGCCAGACTATAGGAGCAGACATCCTGTCGAGGCAGGGGCTATTTCTCTTGCTTATGAGTCCTCTGGCCAGCCGTCACCTTTGGTGGTCAGAGCTCACTCTACTAGGAGTATGGCGCCTCTAAAGCCTTAATCTCAGGGGTTTCCCTACAAGAGGTGTGTGATGCAGTGGGCTGGTCTTCCCCGCTCACATTTGTGAGATTTAATAGCCTGGACCTGGATGCTGCCCCAGGGTCTCAAGTGCTTATGACTCAGTTGCCAACAGTTTCTCATAACAGGCAATTGTAAGTACGTGTTTGGGTATTATCGTTCCCAAAGCGTCATTGACGCAGTTCAAGTTCCCTCGAAAGGGAACGTCTCAGGTTACGACTGTAACCCTAGTTCCCTGAGAAGGGAACGAGACGCTGTTACTTCCTGCATCCCTGTGATCGGTTTGCTTCGGCTAATTCAAAGCTAATGCCGGTCACCCGCTGTGATGCTCACTCTCGCCATTGGACAGTTGACATACGTGCTTCAGACACAATCATGCAGGGGTGTTCCCAAAGCATCATCGACGCAGCGTCTCCTTCCATTCTCAGGGAACTAGGGTTACAGTCGTAACCTGAGACGTTTTATCATCCACCAGCTGAAAATCACTAAGAAAAGAAATAGCTTTCCTCAACAAACCACATGAATTGGTACATTGTAAAAAATATATATACTTGAAATTATTTAAGTTGTTTTTCGAAGATTTTTCAAAGTGTTTAAAAAGAAAATTCTATTTTATTCTTTCTACTTCAAAATGTAATGTTTAATTCAATGTGTTTATGTTTATTTTAAAAACGACGATGCACATTAATTGACATGAGCACTTGCGTCCATCATGTAAATGTGCCATATTTAACCATACAGGATCATTCTCATCTGCAGTCCCTGGTAGGCTGACAGTAAGAAAAAGAAAAGAAATAAAGTTGTATAAATACATCTGCCTACAATTACTAAAACTATGGCATGACCATATGGTACACAAAACACTAAAGACTCATGTTCCAGTAAACATAAACAGAAGCATATTGGCAGAAAAAATACAAACAAAATTACTTCAAATAATCAGACAGAAAACAAGCCATTTCTGCAGATTATAACAACACAGGATTCAATATGACACTTGCTGTTTGTTTGTAATTATTTGTGAAATTTAAATCTTTTTCAGTGTATTATTCATGTCAGCAGAACAGCCAGTATTACATGCTGAAGTTATAGCAAGTATAATTAACAGTGATGATCAACTTCACCAGGCAATATGAACACGAACACAGATCTAAACGCACCTGAGTGAGTCTTAACATGACAGTCCAGAGTGGATTTCACCGTGAAACTCTTCCCACACTCGTCACACTTGTACGGCTTCTCGCCTGTGTGTATCCGGATGTGTCTGAAAGATGAAAAACAATGTGTGTTCTGGGCTACTGTTAGGACAGATGTACAGTCAAACCAACATGTAATCAGACACCTTCAACATTTCTCACATCATCACAGTTTATTCACTATAGTTTAGAAAATGGTAATAAAATATGAGCAGAACTCAGTTGATATTTGACTGGTTTTGTCCGTCCTTCTGTTAGACTGTCTCACACATGAATTATGTTGAATATCTGTCAGCTGTTAAATTTAACTACACAATTAGATAATACCAGTTTAGCTCAACCAATCACCAAGCAATGCTTCATTGTGTTCAGTCTGTGTGTAAAAAGAGCATTAGCAATTAAAGAAAACACACTTTAAAAACATGATCAGCTCAAAGTGTCTGAATCATTTCTGGCCCCAAATGTTTATAAATGTTACTGGTAGTCTCTGGATGAAGAATTATTGGGTTTCAGTTTACTTTATTTTGCTCTCCTCACTTACATAAATGAACTATAGTGTCCTGATCACACTAGGAGAAACATATCAGAAATGGTCTCTGGTGAATAATGTTTGGTGTGCCTGTACATCGACAGATGGAGATGAGCAATGAGCCGTTACAGATGTTGTCAGATGTTCAGAGGTGATGATTACCTGACCAGGTCGCTGGGCTTCTTGAAGCTCTTCGGACAGTACTGGCAGCGGTTGGCGAACTTCGGCTCTATGTTGAGCTCCACACACTTGTCTTTAACCTCGCTGATGCGGTCTCGTTCGGCAGCCGTCTGGGCCAGAACCTTCTCTGAGAGACTGGGCTCGTCGCGCGGGTCTCTCTTGGCTAGCTCTGCTGTCTGCTCTTCTGTTAGCGTGATGATGCCGGTGCGGTTCCTCTTCGGCCCGGAGCGATCCGACCCGTCCTCCTCCTCCTCCTCTCCGGCCTCGTCGCTCTCCAGAACTAACATCAGTCAAGTCAGCTTTATTTATACAGCGCTCTTTACAACACACAGAGTTTCACAGCAGCTTTACAGAGATAACAGGAAAATAATGCAACAAAGTTTGTTTCCAGAAGAAAACAGCGTCATATTCCAGCTTAAGTTTAGAGATTGTTCAGTTTAGTTGTAAAAAGTTATTAATTTAGTTAATTTATAGCCGTTCTGGAGAAAACAGTGATGTCATCGTTTAGCTCGTTTTTTCCCAACGTTATATTGCTCCTTACACTAATCTCTTTATCATCCAGCTGTGCTCCTGGAAGCTTGAAATATTTAGCAAGTATTTCGTTAAATACTGTGTTTAGCACTAAGTTTTCAATTCGGTTTTATATATATACAGTATATATGGTAACACTTTACAATAAGGTTGATTAGTTAACATTAATGTATTAACTAACATGAACTAACAATGAGCAATACTTTTGTTACAGTATTTATTCATCTTTGTTAATGTTAGTTAATAAAAATACAGCTGGTCATTGTGTGTTCATTGTTTGTTCACAGTGCATTAACTAAAGTTAAATACAACTTTTAATTTTAATAATGTTAATTACACTATTAACTAAGATTAATAAATGCTGTAAAAGTGCAGTACATTATTAGTTTATGTTAACTAAGGTAGTTAACTAATGTTAATTAATAAACCATATTGTATAGTCTTACCAAAATAATATCTATAAAAATAAAAATAATTTTTTTGAGGTAATCAATCAATGCCACAAATCCTGTTGATGGAGGAGTAGAGGAACTGGGCGTACTGTAAATGCAGATCAGTGCACAGCTGACTAATGAAAGTGCAGAGTAATGTAATGCTCGCTTCACCGCAGAAGCTGATGGTGACGAGGTCTGGTGTGTCGTACCTTTGGGACCCACAGCATGGTGGAGTTTGGTGTGTTTCCGGCGCAGGATGACAGTGCGGAAGCTTTCCTCACACACCGTGCACTTGAAGGGCTTGGTGTTCAGGTGGATGATCATGTGTCGGTTCAGACTACCGTTAGTGGTGAAACACGTGTCGCAAACGTTACACTTATAAGCCTTCACTCCTGAGAGAGCAAGAAGAGGAGAGACTGCATGAGTTTCAGAATTAGATTAGATTAGATTATATTAGATTCAACTGGATTATAATGGATATAACACAGCGTGATGAAGTGTGTGTGTGTGCAGGTCACCTGTGTGTGTGTTCAGGTGTGATTTGAGCACTCCGGCGGACACGAAGCTCCTCCCGCACAGGTTACAGCGGTACGGTTTCTCTCCGGTGTGAGAGCGCACATGTTGCTTCAGGTGACTGGACTTCTTAAAGCTCTTATCACACATGGTGCACCTGACAAACAAAACTCATTTCACTGCACTGACTCAACCAAACGCACGTGCAGGTTTAGGTAGACAGTGGGACATGAGTGAAGTGCAAAGATTTGTTTACAGAGGAAAAAATACAATTAGCAACTAAATGTTGCATTAGAAATATGCAGGTTGCTGGTGCTCTTCACGTGTCGGTCAAAAATGACCAATTTTTATTATTTTTTTGCAATGAATGTACTATATTTTATTTTGATAATGTTTTTTATTTAATATTTAGTATTATTAGGGGATTTAATACTAAATTATATTTACGCTGTTTTTATAATCAATGTATTCACTTTTTGAGCATAGACCTGAAAATGTAATTTCCAACTTAAACTGTGGTAAATCTTGAATGCTTTAGAGCAACAGACTGAAGTTTGATCTCTTTTCACAGACGACACTTGGCAGACTATTGCTGAAGTGAAATCTTTTAACTTAAAAAAAGTATTTTATGTGTATTGTTAAGACAAATTTTCAAAAACACGTTTTACTCCAAATCACAATACACATCATAATTTGGCCCAGCCCTACTTTCAGACATCTTCTAGTCAACTGAGATGATTCAAAGAGAAAAGTGCAAAAGAAAAACAACAGCATAGTAGAGTTTACAATAACAAAATACAGTTTCAGTTTACAAGATTATTACATTTTATTACATTTCTTTCTAATAAAATTATGTTTATATCCAATAATATTTATATGTATATCTTATTAACCATTTATTAATGGCAAGGCTTTACTTGTAAAAAGGTACAAGACATTCATTGTTTTCAAGACTATTAATTTTCTCGCCAAAGTGAGTAGGATAGCAGCTGCCTTTCAGTGTTTGATGCATGTGAACTTACTGATAAACTCTCTTGTTGATTTCATCCTCATCCTGGAAGTCTTGTGTCTGTATAGACAGCTGCAGCTCTCCTTGACTCGCCTCCTGCAATAAACCACTCGTCTACACACACACACACACACACACATTTACCATACAGACTAACATAATTTCATTTCACTTTCATTTCATGCATCTGTTTTCTGTACATATAACGGTCAGGTAAGGACAAAGAAGATACAGCTTTAACATCAATGGCAGCGGGGCCACGCCTCAACCAGTGAGTCACCTGACTTTCTACAATGACTACATCACTCATCCCGATGACTCTAAATTATAATCTGACGCAGCACACTCCAGAGGTTTCAGCGGTTATTACAGTGGTCACCGGTTTTCCTCCGAATGGCCCCCAAAGTTCAGTTCTCTCAACTCGCAGTCAGGCGTGTTCTTGAACGGTCATGAATGGTCTAGAAATTCAGACTTCTGGCTCCAGAATCGGACATTCATCCGACACAGGTCCCGCCGTTTTCATCAACCGACCTACTTAGCCTCTGCATCCTCTGTCTACGCTCAGGCTATTTAAACCCACCATCGCCTGAACATAGAGTCCATGTTCCTGGTTGCCTTTTTGGCTTCCTGCGACATTCAGAAATGTACCCCTATTTTCATCCACCTTCGATCTCTACATCTCTGTAATTTCGATCTACTTTCTAGACACAATCTTCACAACTCTTCGGAGAAGCAAAACAGACCAATTCGGAGCTTCATACCCTATTTATATCTTCCATTTAAACTCCTACCTCAGCTCATTCAAACCTAATTTGGAAAAAGTTTACTCCAGGCATATTGCCAGAGCATCTCCCAAGATCTGCTCTTTCTTACCGAAACCGAAAACTGGCCACAGGACACCAGCATATCTCCAGAACATTACTCAATACATTTCTTACGTATCTGAGCAGCGACCTCAGTGGCCAGACGAGGTATCTCAGACGAGATGACCCGACTCCTTGGCTATTGATCTTCAGAAGCTCTTACATTCGTAACAATCTCAACGACCTCCATCAAGCCAAGCTCACCTCAGCTCTTCCCAATCTTTGGGGGTCCTTATCACTCGGCCTACATTTAACTGAGATGATGCCCCCACTCTGAGTCTCCTGGCCGCCAACACCAAACGACCAGATCAACCTGACTGCCATCCCCTTTCCCCTTCCCCTATTCATCCCCAACTCTCTTCAATAACAGATCACCTGACTACCATCACTTTTCCCCTTCCCCTTCATGCTTCCCCTATTCATCCCCAACTCTCTTCAATAACAGATCACCTGACTACCATCACTTTTACCCTTCCCCTTCATCCTTCCCCTATTCATCCCCAACTCTCTTCAATAACAGATCACCTGACTACCATCACTTTTACCCTTCCCCTTCATCCTTCCCCTATTCATCCCCAACTCTCTTCATCCCCAACTCTCTTCAATAACAGATCACCTGACTACCATCACTTTTCCCCTTCCCCTTCATCCTTCCCCTATTCATCCCCAACTCTCTTCAATAACAGATCACCTGACTACCATCACTTTTCCCCTTCCCCTTCATCCTTCCCCTATTCATCCCCAACTCTCTTCAATAACAGATCACCTGACTACCATCACTTTTCCCCTTCCCCTTCATCCTTCCCCTATTCATCCCCAACTCTCTTCAATAACAGATCACCTGACTACCATCCCCTTTCCCCTTCCCCTATTCATCCCCAACATTCATCCCCAACTCTCTTCAATAACAGATCACCTGACTACCATCACTTTTCCCCTTCGCCTTCATCCTTCCCCTATTCATCCCCAACTCTCTTCAATAACAGATCACCTGACTACCATCCCCTTTCCCCTTCCCCTTCATCCTTCCCCTATTCATCCCCAACTCTCTTCAATAACAGATCACCTGACTACCATCACTTTTCCCCTTCCCCTTCATCCTTTCCCTATTCATCCCCAACTCTCTTCAATAACAGATCACCTGACTACCATCACTTTTACCCTTCCCCTTCATCCTTCCCCTATTCATCCCCAACACTCTTCATCCCCAACTCTCTTCAATAACAGATCACCTGACTACCATCACTTTTCCCCTTCGCCTTCATCCTTCCCCTATTCATCCCCAACTCTCTTCAATAACAGATCACCTGACTACCATCTCCTTTCCCCTTCCCCTTCATCCTTCCCCTATTCATCCCCAACTCTCTTCAATAACAGATCACCTGACTACCATCACTTTTCCCCTTCCACTTCATCCTTCCCCTATTCATCCCCAACACTCTTCATCCCCAACTCTCTTCAATAACAGATCACCTGACTACCATCACTTTTCCCCTTCCACTTCATCCTTCCCCTATTCATCCCCAACTCTCTTCAATAGCAGATCACCTGACTACCATCACTTTTCCCCTTCCACTTCATCCTTCCCCTATTCATCCCCAACTCTCTTCAATAACAGATCACCTGACTACCATCACTTTTCCCCTTCCACTTCATCCTTCCCCTATTCATCCCCAACTCTCTCCAATAGCAGATCACCTGACTACCATCACTTTTCCCCTTCCCCTTCATCCTTCCCCTATTCATCCCCAACTCTCTTCAATAACAGATCACCTGACTACCATCACTTTTCCCCTTCCACTTCATCCTTCCCCTATTCATCCCCAACTCTCTTCAATAGCAGATCACCTGACTACCATCACTTTTCCCCTTCCCCTTCATCCTTCCCCTATTCATCCCTAACACACTTCATCCCCAACTCTCTTCAATAACAGATCACCTGACTACCATCACTTTCCCCCTTCCCCTTCATCCTTCCCCTATTCATCCCCAACTCTCTTCAATAACAGATCACCTGACTACCATCCCCTTTCCCCTTCCACTTCATCCTTCCCCTATTCATCCCCAACACTCTTCATCCCCAACTCTCTTCAATAACAGATCACCTGACTACCATCACTTTTCCCCTTCCACTTCATCCTTCCCCTATTCATCCTCAACTCTCTTCAACAGCAGATCACCTGACTACCATCACTTTTCCCCTTCCCCTTCATCCTTCCCCTATTCATTCCCAACTCTCTTCATCCCTAACTCTCTTCAATAGCAGATCACCTGACTACCATCACTTTCCCCCTTCCCCTTCATCCTTCCCTTATTCATCCCCAACTCTCTTCAATAACAGATCACCTGACTACCATCCCCTTTCCCCTTCCACTTCATCCTTCCCCTATTCATCCCCAACACTCTTCATCCCCAACTCTCTTCAATAACAGATCACCTGACTACCATCACTTTTCCCCTTCCACTTCATCCTTCCCCTATTCATCCCCAACTCTCTTCAACAGCAGATCACCTGACTACCATCACTTTTCCCCTTCCCCTTCATCCTTCCCCTATTCATCCCCAACTCTCTTCATCCCCAACTCTCTTCAATAACAAATCAACTGACTACCATCACTTTTCCCCTTCCCCTTCATCCTTCCCCTATTCATCCCCAACTCTCTTCATCCCCAACTCTCTTCAAGAACAGATCACCTGACTACCATCACTTTTCCCCTTCCACTTCATCCTTCCCCTATTCATCCCCAACTCTCTTCAAGAACAGATCACCTGACTACCATCACTTTTCCCCTTCCCCTTCATCCTTCCCCTATTCATCCCCAACTCTCTTCAATAACAGATCACCTGACTACCATCCCCTTTCCCCTTCCCCTATTCATCCCCAACACTCTTCATCCCCAACTCTCTTCAATAACAGATCACCTGACTACCATCCCCTTTCCCCTTCCCCTATTCATCCCCAACACTCTTCATCCCCAACTCTCTTCAATAACAGATCACCTGACTACCATCACTTTTCCCCTTCCCCTTCATCCTTCCCCTATTCATCCCCAACTCTCTTCAATAACAGATCACCTGACTACCATCACTTTTCCCCTTCCCCTTCATCCTTCCCCTATTCATCCCCAACTCTCTTCAATAACAGATCACCTGACTACCATCCCCTTTCCCCTTCCCCTATTCATCCCCAACACTCTTCATCCCCAACTCTCTTCAATAACAGATCACCTGACTACCATCAATTTTCCCCTTCGCCTTCATCCTTCCTATTCATCCCCAACTCTCTTCAATAACAGATCACCTGACTACCATCCCCTTTCCCCTTCCCCTTCATCCTTCCCCTATTCATCCCCAACTCTCTTCAATAACAGATCACCTGACTACCATCACTTTTCCCCTTCGCCTTCATCCTTCCTATTCATCCCCAACTCTCTTCAATAACAGATCACCTGACTACCATCCCCTTTCCCCTTCCCCTTCATCCTTCCCCTATTCATCCCCAACTCTCTTCAATAACAGATCACCTGACTACCATCACTTTTCCCCTTCCCCTTCATCCTTCCCCTATTCATCCCCAACTCTCTTCAATAACAGATCACCTGACTACCATCCCCTTTCCCCTTCCCCTATTCATCCCCAACACTCTTCATCCCCAACTCTCTTCAATAACAGATCACCTGACTACCATCACTTTTCCCCTTCCCCTTCATCCTTCCCCTATTCATCCCCAACTCTCTTCATCCCCAACTCTCTTCAATAACAGATCACCTGACTACCATCACTTTTCCCCTTCCACTTCATCCTTCCCCTATTCATTCCCAACTCTCTTCATCCCTAACTCTCTTCAATAGGAGATCACCTGACTACCATCACTTTTCCCCTTCCCCTTCATCCTTCCCCTATTCATCCCCAACTCTCTTCAATAACAGATCACCTGACTACCATCACTTTTCCCCTTCCACTTCATCCTTCCCCTATTCATCCCCAACTCTCTTCAAGAACAGATCACCTGACTACCATCACTTTTCCCCTTCCACTTCATCCTTCCCCTATTCATCCCCAACTCTCTTCAATAACAGATCACCTGACTACCATCCCCTTTCCCCTTCCCCTTCATCCTTCCCCTATTCATCCCCAACACTCTTCATCCCCAACTCTCTTCAATAACAGATCACCTGACTACATCCCCTTTCCCCTTCCCCTTCCCCTATTAATCCCCAACTCTCTTCAATAACAGATCACCTGACTACCATTCCCCTTCCCCTTCATCCTTCCCCTATTCATCCCCAACTCTCTTCAATAACAGATCACCTGACTACCATTACTTTTCCCCTTCCACTTCATCCTTCCCCTATTCATCCCCAACTCTCTTTAATAAATTATTTCCAGCATGCATGGTTGTGGTGTGGCCCTTGCTCGTGAATTAACAAAAATAACACTTATAATACAACATTTTAGTTTGTCCCTCAGTGTGTGTTACGTTCAGTAGGTTGAGAGGGTGTTTGTACCTCAGTGTGTGTTACGTTCAGTAGGTTGAGAGGGTGTTTGTACCTCAGTGTGTGTTACGTTCAGTAGGTTGAGAGGGTGTTTGTACCTCAGTGTGTGTTACCTTCAGTAGGTTGAGAGGGTGTTTGTACCTCAGTGTGTGTTACGTTCAGTAGGTTGGGAGGATGGTAGCTGGTGGTCAAGGCTTGTGACTCCAATGTGCTTGAGTCCTGAAGCTGTTGTACCGTAGAGAAATGTGCCTGCTGGGTAAATCCCTCAGCAATAGTGAAACCTGCAACAGAGCACACACACACCAACACACACACACACACACACTTTAAAATCAGGGTACCTCAAATCCAGCCCTGGAGGGCTAGAGTTTCACTCCAACCCCAATCAAACTCACCTACCTGTAATTTTCTAGTATCTGTGATGACTTGATTAGCTTGCTCAGGCGTGTTTGATTAGTATTAGTTGGTATTAAAATACTTGTGAGATTTGAGATTTCTTAAATATCATATTTCAGTGTATAACTTTCTTTACCATTACGTGAGGCAAAATAAGTCTTAACTCGATAAACTTCATGACGTTTCAACAACTTAAGCTCTTTTTCTTGTCTTTGTACCTAGCCTTCATCACCAACATTTTGTGTATCTGTATTTTATGTTCATGTTGTATGCTCCGCCTCTTTGCCATGCATATAAATTATATAATTTATGCTACGAAATTCAGTCAATAAATGTGTTTTTGTGTCTCAGCTGAACCGATCATCTCTTCCTTTTTACTACTAGTTACAGCACCAAATAAACATGAATGAACACCAGAAAGAGTGTTGAAAGATACAGACCAACTAACTGAAATGAATCGTGTCACTGCAGCTAAGTTTATAAAACAATAGTTTATGTTTACATGGTTATTTTGTTTTTAATCAAAATCAGTTGGAAAGCAAGAAAACGGCCACAATCAAGTTACGAATGGACATCTCTGACGACAGCAACATAGCCTCCCTGCTACAGGTATCACAGACAGCACTGGCTTCCCAAACATACGTCTGTGAGAGTGTATTTACATCGAGAAGTGTGTGCAATGTGTGTTACCTTGTGTCATAGCTGGCTGTTCAAAGGTCTGCTGAGGCAGCGCCGGTGTCTCAAACTGGCTCATGTGTTCGGGTAGAGCGTGCTGCGCACTCACAAACGATTCTGTTGATAAATACATATTTTCATTGTTCATTTAATGCTGCTTTATATAATAATAATAATAATAATTCATTACATTTATATAGCGCTTTTCTCAGCACTCAAAGCGCTTTACATAGAAGGGGGGATCTCCTCAACCACCACCAATGTGCAGCTCCACCTGGATGATGCGACGGCAGCCATATTGCGCCAGAACGCTCACCACACACCAGCTTACTGGTGGAGAGGAGACAGTGATGAAGCCAATCAGTATATGGGGATGATTAGGAGGCCATGATGGACAGAGGCCAAGGGGCAAATTTGGCCAGGATGCCGGGGTTACACCCCTACTCTTTCGAAAGACATCCTGGGATTTTTAATGACCACAGAGAGTCAGGACCTCGGTTTTACGTCTCATCCGAAGGACGGTGCTTTTTGACAGTATAGTGTCCCTGTCACTATACTGGGGCATTAGGACCCACACAGACCACAGGGTGAGCGCCCCCTGCTGGCCTCACTAACACCTCTTCCAGCAGCAACCTGGTTTTCCCAGGAGGTCTCCCATCCAGGTACTAACCAGGCTCAGCCCTGCTTAGCTTCAGTGGGCAACCAGTCTTGGGCTACAGGGTGACATGGCTGCTGGCATGGCATATATCATCTTCCCATCTAAATTAAGTTATGATGTAGTGCACTATGACCACAAACCAGTGGCACACTGCAGTGTTGTGAAATGAAGAGGCAACAACCTCAATGTTTTTTTTTTTAAATCCAGTATAAACTCATGTTCCATATTCAATTAATATAGAAATTTCCATGTGAAACAAATAAATAAACCATCAGATAAATCAATATGCCTTACACAATCAAAAACAACCAAAACAACCGGGCCAGGCAGCTTTATATGTGCATGTGTCGTGTGTGTGAGCGTCTCTCAGACTGTATCGAACTCAATTCTCTTTCAAATCTAATCACGCGTCAGTGGATTAGTACACACAAAGTTATGCCAAAATGCCTGTCTTGGCAAATGTTACTGATACACAGTCTTAAGTGAACCAACAGTTGGGAGAAAATTGTGTGTGTGTGTGTCAATACAGTATATTGGATCTGTGCATTCGGTCTTAAAGGGACAGCAGTCTAATAAACCTGCTGCTGTCTGTGTCATTAACGTTAATTAAACAACAAAAGACAAATAAATCACTCACTGCTCTTGAGCACAGGGTAAGAGATTGCTGGTTTATTTTTGTACCTGCTACTCAAACCATCAAACAAACAGTCCAACATGTCCTCTGTGTCAGGCTCCCAGTTCATGTTTGTTAATAACTAAAGTGCACATTTCAGTTATTTTCTAAGAAAAAAAATAGTATATTTGGGCTGCGTCTGAAATCACGTACTCTCTTAAAAATATTTTAAATAAGTGACAACTTCATAACCACTAAAAAAGTACATTCTATATAGTATGAATGTGTGTAGTATGAATATAATCTGGACGTACTACATTCGCCATGTTGTCATTATCATGTGACCTACCAGCGTCATTCACAAATCCTATCCTGTGGCCTCATGTGTCCATCGCATGCACACTTCTGAATCTCACCGGTAGTAGTAGGTCATCGGGAGACTTTTTGCCCACTCTTTTATGAGAACTGTGAATTCGGACATACTTCTCCTATACAGTAGAGGAGAATGTGATTTCAGATGCAGCCTTGGAGAAGAGAGCCCGTGTGCCCCTCACCTGACTCCTGCAGGCCGTCGTCCCCCAGTGCTGTGGGCAGCGCCCCCTGCTGGCCGTCTCCCACCGCCTCCAGCATGCTCTGGGTCCCAGTGTCCACTGCGGGCGGCTGCATGTCCTCTGAGCTCTGCTGGAGCTGCTGAGCCAGCTCATACCTGACAACATGACAACATGAGCCGAGTCAAAACAATCCCCAAACTGTTTCCTAATACCAGGAACATGGCAAGAGCAGAGGTTTATGTTCATATTCAGAATGACCAACAATACCATCCAATAAGAGTAGCTCTCCATGATGGACATGTTTCAGGTCTTTGCTTGTTCATTAAAGGGTTAATTCACCCAAGAATGAAAATTAGCCCATGATTTACTCTCCCTCAAGTCATCCTAGGTGTATATATGACATTATTCTTTCAGAGGAATACAATCAGAGTTATATTAAAAAAATGTCCTAGCTCTTCCAAGCTTTACAAGGGCTGTATATTTTTTGAAGTCCATCAAAGTGCATCTATCCATGATAAAAGTGCATCTATCATCATAAAGTGCATCTATCCATGATAAAAGTGCATCTATCATCATAAAGTGCATCTATTCATCATAAATGGATCATCATCATTTGTGTAAGAAAAATATCCATATTTAAAACTTTATCGACTAAAATAACCAGCTTCCGGCAGACGGACGTCCGTCCGCATCGATTAACGGTGAAAGAGTAACACTTGACCAGATTGTATTGGTCTGAAAGGAGAGTGTCATATACACCTAGGATGGCTTCAGGGTGAGTAAATCACGGGCTGATTTTCATTGTTGGGTGAACTATCCCTTTAATAGACATGAGGCGGCGTGAAGCGTCACCTGTGTGTCTTCATGTGCTTCCTGCAGTTAGGGGAGGACTTGAAGGTTTTCTGGCAGTAGGGACACATGTAGGGGCGTATGTCGCTGTGTGTGGTCACGTGGCGGCGCAGGCTTCCGCTGGTGGTGAAGGTGGTGTCGCACAGCACGCACTTGAAGGCTTTGAGGCCCGAGTGTGTGCGGATGTGGGCTTTCAGCACGCCGGATGAAGCGAAGCCTTTACTGCACTGCAGGCACTTATACGGGCGTTCACCTGTGTGTGACCTGCAAAACACACACACTCACGCATCAACCATCAGAACACTGCAGCTCACACACTCAATTTCATGTGTTTATTTTAAAGGTGAAGTATGTAGTTTCTGCGGCACTAGTGGCACCTAGAGGAATTACAGAAATACAGCATATTTTGCAAACACCCCTTACAGGCATCACGTCTCTCTCAACCCAAACATCACACACCCAGCTCTGACGGGTGCTAGTGAAGGCACGTCTCAGCAGGGTACAGTAGCCCACATTCAATAAAACCTCCAACATTATAGGAATACTTTTAGCTGGGTTGCAATGTGCCATGAGTAAGTAATTGAGTAGCAAACACTGTCTAGAGTGATCATGAGCATCTCGATAATAATAAAACCCATCCAATGCGTCTGCACTGGGCACATTTATAGACGTGCCACAACTGTTGTAGTGCGTAACATGTTAATCTTTCAAGGCCTAAATACAGAACATTTCAGCCTTTTACAGTAGCCACGCCCCTAACCCTCAGCCTGTTACAGTAGCCACGCCCTAACCCTAACACAGTAGCCACGCCCATAACCCTCAGCCTGTTACAGTAGCCACGCCCCTAACCCTCAGCCTGTTACAGTAGCCACGCCCATAACCCTCAGCCTGTTACAGTAGCCACGCCCCTAACCCTCAGCCTGTTACAGTAGTCATGCCCCTAACCCTCAGCCTGTTACAGTAGCCACGCCCCTAACCCTCAGCCTGTTACAGTAGCCACGCCCCTAACCCTAACACAGTAGCCATGCCCCTAACCCTAATACAGTAGCCACGCCCCTAACCCCCAGCCTGTTACAGTAGCCACGCCCCTAACCCTCAGCCTGTTACAGTAGCCACGCCCCTAAACTCTTGCTATAGGCTGAGCTGATAGTGACTGACAGATCTGAGTGGACACTCAATGTTTTAATGGCGTCTGTGAGGCTCAGTGTTTACACTTTTGGGGCGATAAACCCATGAATGCCATACTATTAGTAGTCAATGACCAATAAACTGGGTTAAGAAAATATATTTTAGTATTTACATTTTTTTTAAATCGTATTTAAAAAAACCTTTAAGTCCATCTTGTTCATCACTGACTACATCTATTCAATCTGTTTCTGGAGAAGTGCTTCTCAAGGCGCTGTAGTGTTTCATCAGGTTATGTTTCAGAAAGTGTGTGTGCAAACAGCACGCCATGTTGAGTTAACATCTGAATTGGCATAACTGCTAGAGTTATCAAAATCATGGCAATACAAAATTACATTTTCATGTTTTAAATGTAAACAGGGTTTACTGATTACTGATCATTTCTGCTTTTTTGTCCTCCACGAACTCCCCTGTCATTACTGATAGACCAGCAGGCATGTGTGTATCGGTGTGTGAGCTGGACCTGACGTGCTGCTTAAGGTGACTCGACTTCTTGTAGGCTTTGCTGCAGAATCCACACTTATACGGGCGCTCGTTCTCCACGATGTCCAGATACTGCTGTATGGCGGCCCGAGAGCTCTGGTTCTGCACCAGTCCTGCGGGATACACGACACACACGACACACACACACACACACACACACACACACACACACACACACACACACACACACACACACACACACACACACACACACACACACGACACGACACGACACGACACACACACACACACACACACACACACACACACACACACACACACGACATGACACGACACGACACGACACACACACACACACACACACAACACATTAGATCAGTAAGACTTCAGGGCTGTTCAGAGTGATCTGTGTTTTAAGCGGTCTCACATCACAACAATTACTGACTCAGACTGAAGTAGAACAATGACATACAGGCAAACCAAACATGATTCAGACACCAGAAACAATCTGTTATATGTTTCCACTAGTGTGTTCAGGACACTATAGTTCATTTATGTAAGTGAGGAGAGCAAAATAAACTCTGACATATTATACCCAAACACTCTTCATACAGAGACTACCAGTGACATTTATAAACATTATTCAGACACTTTGAGCTGATCATGTTTTGCTGAAGTGTTTTTTCTTTAATTGCTAATGCTCTTTTTACACACAGACTGAACACAATGAAGCATTGCTTGGTGATTGGTTGAGCTAAACTGGTATTATATAATTGTGTAGTTAAATTTAACAGCTGACAGATATTCAACATAATTCATGTGTGAGACAGTCTAACAGAAGGACGGACAAAACCAGTCAAATATCAACTGAGTTCTGCTCATATTTTATTACCATTTTCTAAACTATAGCGAATAAACTGAGATGATGTGAGAAATGTTGAAGGTGTCTGAATAAATGTCGGTTTGACTGTGTGTGTGTGTGTGTGTGTGTGTGTGACGACGAGCTCTTCTGCAGAGCGGTGGTCTCGTACCCATGTCTGTGATGAGGATGGGCTCCTGGAGAGGGATGTCAGGCAAGGGCAGGTTGCTCCGGGACACTCGCGTCTTGTGGGGTTTTCGGGGGTACTTGTGTTTCTTGTGGTGGATGCTCTTGAAGTGAGAGGAGATGTGAGTCTTCCTGTGGCCTGATGTCCGGAAGAACTTCTCGCAGTGAGGACAGGGGAACG
Source organism: Rutilus rutilus (assembly GCF_951802725.1). Classification (NCBI taxonomy): domain Eukaryota; kingdom Metazoa; phylum Chordata; class Actinopteri; order Cypriniformes; family Leuciscidae; genus Rutilus; species Rutilus rutilus. The sequence goes on along the minus strand of NC_140230.1, from coordinate 736,017 downwards.
GCCGAACACCTGAGGAAAGGCAGATGCACATCATTTACTCCTTCACCTGTTTTCATATCCTGATCTGGCAGCGGTTGAAGAAATGTGAGCTTTGGTTTGTTGCTGTTTGTGAAGCCAGTTTCCCCCCTTTAAAGAGGACCTATTCTGCCCTTTTCTTAAAGGGGTCATATAATGGTACATGCACTTTTACAAGTTGATTGTACTGAAATGTGTGTTGGCAGTGTCTGTACACAACCATCATATAATGATAAAAATCCATCCAGTGTTTTTTTTTTAAATCTTCTTATATGTTTTCCCGTCTCAAATCAAGCCGTTCGACCATGTGACGTCACACGCCCCTCCCGCGACTGCTGATTGACAGCAGCGTTTCAACACAGACCCGCCCTCGCTCGTGAGCGAGCTGTCAATCATAGCCCGCGCGGACCGGCGCGGTCATTGTTGATACGCTGGAGCACTGTCTATGAGCAGAATGCCGTCTCAGTGATTGTGGTGTTCTTGGGTGTAATAAGGCACACAGTCATGTTGATGTTCCTAAATCCGAACCGCTGAAGACGCAGTGGCTGAGTTTGTTTTCGAAGGGAATATTCCCCACGATCAACGTCAATGCTTTCATGTTTGCGCGAATCATTTCACACACCAGACTGCTTTACAAACGAGGGTCAGTAAAGCTGGTTTTGCTAAGAAGCTGCTCCTGAAAAAAGGACCGGTACCAACTACTTGTGTTCCTGCTGCACCTCCAGAAGAAGAAGTGAGTGTAACGTTTTATTAACCTTTATATTAATCTTTATATTAATCTTTGCAAATCGATTGCTGCAGGCTTCACGATGAATGCGGCTGTTTACACTCAGGGTACATTACGGCATGTTTTCTATGTACGACGTTCTCAATATAATTCATAATCCCACATTTATGAAGAACAACGCGTTATGGTTATTGTGTTGTTATTTCAAACGGTGTCCGCACAGAACAGAGGGGCGGGGTGAGCAAAGCTCATTATCATTTAAAGACACATGCACTGAAACGGCGTGCTGAAAACAGAGCTGTTTTTGACCAGGTAAAATGAGTGTTTTCTTACAATACTAATGAGAATTTTTAATTAAAGTATATTACAAACTTTTAATTTAGACCCTAAAGAATCATATTAGCTTGTACAAAAATGGCATTATATGACCCCTTTAAACTCTTGATGTAGTTTTCAGGCTCTACTAGAACAGGTTTTCCTGCTTGAATGTTGATTATTCTCCTCATATTCTCCATTGTTGCGGCTCCTCTCTTCCCAGTCTGTCAGTAACGCTCTGTTTACTTCCTGTCTATATGAAGCCCCTCCTTCTGAAAAGCACACTGTGCTCTGATTGGTCGGCTGGAGCGGTGTGTTGTGATTGGTCGAGCGCTTCGAGCGTGTTTGGGAAATGTCTCGCCCCTTACCATAACCGGCAGTTTCAACCATAGACTGTAAAACAATATGTTCGTAGTGTGCGTGACGTCACCCATAGTGTTTCTGAAGCCCAAAGTGGGCAGAGCCGGCCGTCGCCATCTTGGCAGCGTCACTACCGGATAAACGAAAATTGGCAAAGAGGCAGATTAGCTGAGGTGACGTGGAGCTAACGCTAGGAGACAAACGGCTAGTAGTGACATCAGTGGCAATCCAGCTGTTACTCAAGTGGCCACGCCCTTAATTATGCAGAACTTTAAGGCTCAATATAATTTAAATGGTTGAGTTGTAAAATAATTCACCCCCTCACAGTTTTCATGAAGGGCAAAATTAGCGATATAGACCAAAACCACTTTTAGCACCAGACTGTAAACATGTTTATTTCTGCTGTAAAGTTGGACATTTTAACATGGACGTCTATGGGACTGAGTCTCTTCTGCAGCCGGCCTCTAGTGGCCAGTGGATGAACTGCAGTCGTTACTGCAGTAAGTCGAGTTTCTCTCCCACTTCTGCTAGTTTACTGAGATCTCTTATCCTGTGCGAATTGGTCATATTACAGACGTCCTGTGGTAAAATTACCATTGTGAAGCTAATCCCGTCCGAATAGTGTGTGTGTCAGTCAGAGTGTGTGTCAGTCAGTGTGTGTCAGTCAGAGTGTGTGTCAGTCAGTGTGTGTCAGTCAGAGTGTGTACACCTGCTGATGGACCTTCATGTGTGTGTCAGTCAGTGTGTGTCAGTCAGAGTGTGTACACCTGCTGATGGACCTTCATGTGTGTGTCAGTCAGTGTGTGTGTGTTCTCACCGGTGTGCAGGCGCTGATGGACCTTCATGTGTGTGTCAGTCAGAGTGTGTGTGTTCTCACCGGTGTGCAGGCGCTGATGGACCTTCATGTGTGTGTCAGTCAGAGTGTGTGTGTTCTCACCGGTGTGCAGGCGCTGATGGACCTTCATGTGTGTGTCAGTCAGAGTGTGTGTGTTCTCACCGGTGTGCAGGCGCTGATGGACCTTCATGTGTGTGTCAGTCAGAGTGTGTGTGTTCTAACCGGTGTGCAGGCGCTGATGGACCTTCATGTGTGTGTCAGTCAGAGTGTGTGTGTTCTCACCGGTGTGCAGGCGCTGATGGACCTTCATGTGTGTGTCAGTCAGAGTGTGTGTGTTCTAACCGGTGTGCAGGCGCTGATGGACCTTCATGTGTGTGTCAGTCAGAGTGTGTGTGTTCTAACCGGTGTGCAGGCGCTGATGGACCTTCATGTGTGTGTCAGTCAGAGTGTGTGTGTTCTCACCGGTGTGCAGGCGCTGATGGACCTTCATGTGTGTGTCAGTCAGTGTGTGTGTGTTCTCACCGGTGTGCAGGCGCTGATGGACCTTCATGTGTGTGTCAGTCAGAGTGTGTGTGTTCTCACCGGTGTGCAGGCGCTGATGGACCTTCATGTGTGTGTCAGTCAGAGTGTGTGTGTTCTCACCGGTGTGCAGGCGCTGATGGACCTTCATGTGTGTGTCAGTCAGAGTGTGTGTGTTCTCACCGGTGTGCAGGCGCTGATGGACCTTCATGTGTGTGTCAGTCAGAGTGTGTGTGTTCTCACCGGTGTGCAGGCGCTGATGGACCTTCATGTGTGTGTCAGTCAGAGTGTGTGTGTTCTAACCGGTGTGCAGGCGCTGATGGACCTTCATGTGTGTGTCAGTCAGAGTGTGTGTGTTCTCACCGGTGTGCAGGCGCTGATGGACCTTCATGCTCCCCGACGTGGAGAAGCACTTCATGCAGTACGGGCACTCGAAGGCCTTGACCCCGCTGTGGATCTTCATGTGAGCGGTCAGCGTGCTCTTGACGGCGAAGGCACGGAAGCACTGCTTGCACTTGTAGGGCTTCTCGTGTGTGTGGATGCGTATGTGGCGCACCAGATCGCTGGGCTTCTTGAACTCTTTAGAGCAGTACGGACATCCATGCCACCGAACCCCGTTCTCCTGCCGGATGGTGCCTGAGAACAAGACCACGCTTACTGATCATCACATGACTTCAGGAACTGATCATCACATGACTCCAGAAACTGATCATCACATGACTTCAGGAACTGATCATCACATGACTTCAGAAACTGATCATCACATGACTTCAGGAACTGATCATCACATGACTTCAGAAACTGATCATCACATGACTTCATCACATGACAAGCATACCGAGCATCTGCGGAGGCTTTTTGATGATGCTTCTCTTCTCCTTCTTGAGGACGGTGTCAGTCATGAGTATTCTGGAGGGCGCGGGTCCATCTCCAGCTGAGGTCGGGGCGAGCGTGTCCATCTGGAGCTTCTCTGATCCGCTGGGAGCGTCCGGATGAACTGGGATCTCAGTCAGTCCACTGTTCTCCAGAGCTTGCTGGGAAAACACCACAAAGCCTCATCAACTGCATTTCTAAATCACTTTATAATATTTCCTGAGGAACGACTTTAGCACTTGTTTAAAGGGATAGTTCACCCAAAAATGAAAATTCTGTCATCGTTTACTCACCCTCAAGTTGTTCCAAACCTGTATGAGTTTCTTTGTTCTGCTGAACACAAAGGAAGATATTTGGAAGAATGTTTGTAATCAACAGATCTCGGTCCCCATTGACTTCCATAGTGGGAAAAATATATACTATGGTAGTCAATGGGGACCGAGATCTGTTTGGTTACAAACATTCTTCCAAATATCTTCCTTTGTGTTCAGCAGAACAAAGAAACTCATACAGGTTTGGAACAACTTGAGGGTGAGTAAACGATGACAGAATTTTCATTTTTGGGTGAACTATCCCTTTAAGACACCCTTCTTTCATACGAACACAATCGGAGTTATTTAAAAAAATGTCCTGGCTCTTCCAAGCTTTATAATGGCAGTGAATGGCCGTTTCTGTTTTGAAGTCCATAAAAGTGCATCTATCCATTTATGATGGACAGATGCACTTTTATGATGGATGCACTTTTATGATGGACAGATGCACTTTTATGATGGATGCACTTTTATGATGGACAGATGCACTTTTATGATGGATGCACTTTTATGATGGACAGATGCACTTTTAAGGCCTTAAAACAGAAACAGCCATTGAATGCCATTATAAAGCTTGGAAGAGCCAGGACATTTTTTACTCCGATTGTATTCGTCTGAAAGAAGAATGTCATATACACCTAGGATGACTTGAGGGAGAGTAAATCATTTTTGGGTGAATGATCCCTTTAAGGGGGCGTGTCTCCTTTAAGACTTCGATGTGAACGCCCACTGCTATGATTGGGTGACATCTCTCTCTCTCACTGGGACAGGTGTTGTACCTGTAGGATGTCCTGGTTGATGGGCGTGCCGATGGCCTGTCCAGGGGGAGGAGCCTGAGCGCTGTCTGAGGTCACATGGTCCGAGAGCTCCAGCAGTTGCTGGATGACATCAGTCACGCCCTCTGACCCCTCGGGACCCTCGGGACCCTGATCAACCCTGGCATTCCCCTTCTGGACAACAGAGGAACACAGGTGAGCTGCTGGTGTACATGAGATCAACACGCTTTTCACACTACAGTTAAACCTGGGTTAGGAAGGGATATAATACAATTTCAAGTAAGGTGAGAAAGAACAGAATGGAAAATATTCCATTAAAGAGGATCTACTATGCCTTGATGATGTGTTTGGTCTCTACTAGAACAGGTTTTCCTGCTTGAATGTTGATTATTCTCCTCATATTCTCCATTGTTGCGGCTCCTCTCTTCCCAGTCTGTCAGTAACGCTCTGTTTACTTCCTGTCTCTATGAAGCCCCTCCTTCTGAAAAGCACACTGTGCTCTGATTGGTCGGCTGGAGCAGTGTGTTGTGATTGGTCGAGCGCTTCGAGTGTGTTTGTGAAATGTCCCGCCCCTTACCATAACCGCCAGTTTAACACACTACTAACTCAACCAGGCCCCGCCCCTTTATTCTGCGTATGAATTATTATAATGAGGAATATTGTGAGGAATATTGAAGAAACTCAAGACTACACTGGAGGCGTTTCAGGAGTTCAGAAACACTGACACTGATATAGAGAAGAAGTGGAGCTTCCTCATGATCACACAGCAACATTACACACTGAAGACCGATGCTGTATTCAGTGAATCCTCTTTAGGGAGGAGATGATCTCAGACTGATCTCACCTGTGCTGCTGGCTCCTCTACCTCCATTACTGAGATGTGCATTTTGCTGATGTGAGCGTTGAGGCTGCCAAGCTTCTTATAGACGCAGCTACAGTCCAAACAGCGGAAGAGTTGAGCACCGGACGTCTGAAACACAGATCTCATCAGCAACAGTCCCACTCCAGCCAAGTGTAAACCAGTTAGTATTATGATGTTGGCAAATATAAAACGAACCAACATTGTGATTATTGCAGTGATTTTATTTGGCCATTAACTTTCCTAAAAACATTGCCATCAGACTCTTTTCACATCGAACGAGAAGTATAAGTGTGAGACGATATATGATAGAGATGATATAAATAGGTAAATGTAACTCATTTTGACCTGGGGGGAAATGTAAATTTAAATATATATTTTTTAAATGTAGTATTCATCAAAGGGGTCCAAGACCCCAGGACTTTTATCGCACTTTAACCACAAATACACAAACTTTTTTTTTTTTTTTTTTATGGACTCGAGGAGTTTTGTGGTAACAGTGACAGATCCCTCCATCACGGGTCAATCTGACTCCCTTAGGAATGCATGGAATGCGAGGAATGCTTCAGTACACATAGAAAAACATAAAAATGCTCAAAATTCTAACTAAAAATGCTAAAACTTTACCAAAATATTATTTTATAATGTTTACATGTGTATCTGAATGCATACTGAAGAGAAACTGACTTTAGGACCCAGAGGAACAGCTCATTTGCTCTATATAGGGCTATAAGGCCATCTAGAGTCATGAAATATCATCTTATATTACTTTATTTCCACACGAGGTCGGGAGACACCCGAAGTAAGATATTTAGAGCTGCATTAAAAGGGTGAATGAAATTGTGAGGTTGAAAGAATGTGAGGAACGTGCTTAAATTTTTAAAACGTGCTACTAATTTAAAGGTAAATAAAATAATAAAAAGAATAAAAACTAGCATAGAAAAAATATTATCAAAATGAAATGAAATAAGCTTTCTGGACAAAAAAAACGTAAGTATAATTTTAGGGCCACACACACAAGCTGATGGAATGCAGGAATGCTGGGTAATGCAGAAGTGTTACCTGAGAGTGGACTCTCTGCACGTGTGAGTGCAGGTTCCCCTTCTGGGAGAAGGATGCGGGACACAACACACACAGGTGAGGCTTCTCTCCGGTGTGCCGACCCATGTGTGTCTGCAGGACCACCTTCTGGTTAAACGCCTTCCCACAGTGAGAACACTTATACGGCCTCTCACCTGCAGCACAGGAACACACACATGCTCAGACACACACACACACACACACACAGCAGAATACACACACACACACACACAGCAGAATACAGACACACACACGCTCAGACACACACACACACACACACACACACACACACCTGTGTGGATGCGTATGTGCCGCACGAGCTGGCTGGGCTTCACACACACACACACACACACACACACACACACACACACCTGTGTGGATGCGTATGTGCCGCACGAGCTGGCTGGGCTTCACACACACACACACACACACACACACACACACACACACACACACACACACCTGTGTGGATGCGTATGTGCCGCACGAGCTGGCTGGGCTTCACACACACACACACACACCTGTGTGGATGCGTATGTGCCGCACGAGCTGGCTGGGCTTCACACACACACACACACACACACACACACACACACACACACACACACACACACACACACACACCTGTGTGGATGCGTATGTGCCGCACGAGCTGGCTGGGCTTCACACACACACACACACACACACACACACACACACACACACACACACCTGTGTGGATGCGTATGTGCCGCACGAGCTGGCTGGGCTTCGCACACACACACACACACACACACACACACACACACACACACACACACACACACACACCTGTGTGGATGCGTATGTGCCGCACGAGCTGGCTGGGCTTCACACACACACACACACACACACACACACACACACACACACACACACCTGTGTGGATGCGTATGTGCCGCACGAGCTGGCTGGGCTTCACACACACACACACACACACACACACACCTGTGTGGATGCGTATGTGCCGCACGAGCTGGCTGGGCTTCACACACACACACACACACACACACACACACACACACACACACACACACACACACACACACCTGTGTGGATGCGTATGTGCCGCACGAGCTGGCTGGGCTTCACACACACACACACACACACACACACACACACACACACACACACACACACACCTGTGTGGATGCGTATGTGCCGCACGAGCTGGCTGGGCTTCACACACACACACACACACACACACACACACACACACACACACACACACACACACACACACACACCTGTGTGGATGCGTATGTGCCGCACGAGCTGGCTGGGCTTCACACACACACACACACACACACACCTGTGTGGATGCGTATGTGCCGCACGAGCTGGCTGGGCTTCACACACACACACACACACACACACACACACACACACACACACACACACACACCTGTGTGGATGCGTATGTGCCGCACGAGCTGGCTGGGCTTCGCACACACACACACACACACACACACACACACACACACCTGTGTGGATGCGTATGTGCCGCACGAGCTGGCTGGGCTTCGCACACACACACACACACACACACACACACACACACACCTGTGTGGATGCGTATGTGCCGCACGAGCTGGCTGGGCTTCTTGAAGGTCTTCCCGCAGTGGTGGCAGATGTTCTTGAATCCTCTCCGGTCGATGTTCTTGTAGTTCCTCGAGCTCGTTAGGATCGGCCTGAAGATAATGGAGGATCAGACAGTGAGCAACAGAGCTGAGGCACACACAGGACAGCGGACTTCATCCACACATGCAGAAGTGATGTGGACATGACCTGGGCTGAGTTTAGGGCACATACTGTTCTCCTCCTAGCAGATGTTGTGATTGGTGTGTGTGATTCTCAGTTGTTTCGTATAGGATGCACAGATTTTACGTGTAACCATTTACAAAGTCAGCAAGTGTGTGATGTCGAGTGTTTTCTGTCTCTCTGTAAGCGCACTGCACTCGCAACCAGATCAATCAAAAACCACAGCCAATCAGAAGAGCGTGTGGGCGGAGTCTCTCTGCAGGCGCACTGCACTCTTAATCAAATCAATCAAAACTCACAGCCAATCAGAAGAGCGTGTGGGCGGAGCCTCTCTGTAAGCGCACTCAAAGTCCTTTTAGGCAAGTCGTGCCACTCGGCCGCCATCTTGGCAACGCCTCCGGGCAGCTATTTCGGACTAACAAGACCAGGCTCCTATCTAAATGAATGGGCAGAGAGTCAGAACTGCACTTTAACTGGTCACCGGGACATAAAAACTGCATGTATAGAAACAGCAGTAAAATATGATAAAAATCGCTGAAAAAGTTTGATGACTTTGCCCCAAAATAAGGTTTAAAATGCCTTTTTCCCCACAGGTTATACTTTACTACGCATGCGCAAGAGTTTACGACACCAACTTCATTTACGTCTCTATCCAGAATGCCGGTGTTGTGCAATAATCAATGTCAATATTGTTCTTCATTATTTAAATATAAGCAGGTTTGCACTTTATCAGTAATAACAATGTATTATATAGATAAGTTGTTTTAACTATTCATTTACATGAATCGGTTCAAAAGAGTCATTAGTTCGCGAATTGGACGTGTCATACGGTTGTGTGATTATCCCATCAGTTAGGACATGGACATCCCACAAGGTTAGTGTCAACACAGAAAACATTACATCACTGGATAGGTTTTTTCGTTTATTTAGAGAGTAATTTTATGTCAGCTGAATGTGCGGAATGCATTTCAGAGAAGATCAGGCAACGTATTTTAGCACAAATCACACCCAGCGGTAATTCAGGAAAAAAAAAATCTCAGAATGCTTCACATGAAACTTCGGTCTTCCGACCTTTTACCATAATGTTGTTTTATTTTGATTAATACGCGTGCGGGAGAGAGAGAGCAAGACAGCGCTTAATTTGGAGACGGTGAAGTCTTGTTTACACTTTTGCCTGGCTCTGAGAGAGAGAGAGAGAGAGAGAGAGAGAGCGCGCGCGCGACCGGGGCGCTCTCTCTCTCTCCGCTGTCGCAAAACCTCAACTGTGCGCATGCGCCAGTGGAACCAGACGATAGGCTTAAATGTTTCCTGGCTTGACTTTTAAAAGCAGATGATTGGCTTACCAGCGGGAGGGGCGGGACATGTGCACACAACCGCCATCTTTGCCGTTACGGGTTTTCCTTATATAGTTGTATTGAGGATTGAGGAAGTGGCATGTCTCATAATAAATAGTCTCTGGCGCACTGCACTCTTAATCAAATCAATCAAAACTCACAGCCAATCAGAAGAGCGTGTGGGCGGAGCCTCTCTGTAAGCGCACTGCACTCTTAATCAAATCAATCAAAACTCACAGCCAATCAGAAGAGCGTGTGGGCGGAGTCCACATTTTGCAGCTTGTTTTCAGAGTACCATTAACTTTTGTTTTCGCTCATCCCTAAAAGTTTAGTTCGTGCAAAACTGAAAACGATGTGATCATTCCCTCATGTTGTTCCAAATTAGCATGACTTCCCATCTTCCCAAATGTTCACCAGACTCATTTGAACAAATCTTTCCTTTTACACTACATGAACTGTGTCTGCATGCAAAAGTGCTGCGGGAACCTTTGTCTTTTGCACACACCTGGTCTTGGCGTGGGTCCTCAGGTGCTCCCGGAGCTGGCTGTGCGTGGGGAACTCTCGGCCGCAGGTTCTGCAGGAGTGTGTGCTGCTCCCGCTGAGCTCCTGCCGGTGCTCCTCCAGATGCACAGAGAGCTGACTCTGCAGGATAAACTCGTCTCCACACTCCGAGCACAGGAAGTTCTGGCAACACAGAGCACACGCCACTGATGATGATGATGATGAAGAGGTCAGGTAACCAAAGTTTCAGTTCCTCAAGAAGCTTCCAGTGGAATCAGCTAACCCTCATCCTTCCCTCGGGGCATTTTGACACGGACATTTTTTTTTGCGTTTAGTGTTGATCAGAGGGGTCCAAGACCCCAGGACTTTTGTCACACTTGAGCCACGAATACACTTTTTTTTTTTAAATGTATTTGAGAAGTTTTTTCAATCTGACCCCCTTAGGAATGAATGGAATGCGAGGAATGCTTCAGTACACATGTAAAAAATGCTCAAAGTTCAAATAAAAAATGCTAAAACTTTACCAAAATATTATTTTATAATGTCTACATGTGTATCTGAATGCACACTGAAGAGAAACTGGCTTTATGACCCAGAGGAACAGCTCATTTGCTCCATATAGAGCTATAAGGCCATCTAGAGTCATGAAATATCATCTTATATTACTTTATTTCCACACGAGGTCGGGGGACACCCGATGTAAGATATTTAGAGCTGCATTAAAAGGGTTATGCATGAAATTGTGAGCTATTTTGAATTTAAGTTGAAAGAATGTGAGGAATGTGCTTAATTTACTAACTTACAATTTATGTATTATTTATTGATCAAATCTAGAAATTTAAAGGTAAATCAAATTAAAAAAAAATATCCAAAAAAATTGCATAAAAATGAAAAAAAAAAGAATAATTAAGTATAATGGAAGGATTTGTTACAGAAACGAGGGAAGATGAAGCTACCGACCTCTTCTTTCTCGTGGACCATGACATGAGCCTTCAGACTGGCCACTCTGGAGAACTTCTTGTGGCACACGGGGCATTTGGCCTCGCTGGTGGCGTGAGTGGATTTATGAAGGTTGAGATTGTACTCCACATTAAAGGACACCGGGCACTGGTCACACCGATACGGCTGCGTGCAGGAGGAGTGAGGAACAGTACGTTATCAGCATGACAAACACATTCATTACACTCTTAAAAATAAAGTAGAAGAACCATTTCTGCTCCCCAAAGACCCTTCCAGTGATCAGGTCTTAAAATAAACATTTTTGTCTTTGGGTTTAAAGAACCTTTTTACACTATATAGAATATTTTGTGGAATGGAAAGATTCCGTGGATGTTAAAGGTTCTTCATGGAACCATCAATGCCAATAAAACCTTTATTATTCTGAGTCTTTCTACCAAAACAGGACTAATACATAATACAAAAATCCGTGTTTCCATCACCCTTCAAACTGCACACATTGAAAATACGGCCAATGGAAACACACCAATTTCACAAAAACTCTCATATATGGCAAAAAGGTGTTTACGCGCATGAGGAGGTTTTTCAGGCAATTCGAAAAAGGAATATTTCACAAAACTGCACTGGAAACAGTTTTTCGGCATTAACAGCCACCTGACAGAACGATCATTCTTTAAAGATGTGTGTTTGCACAGAAGATGAGGCAGAGATCTCTATTAAACTCATAAAAGACAGAAGTATTATACTTGACTCTAAACAACAAAGAAATGCCACAATTGATCAAAGATCTTGAAGCAGATCTGAGGGAGAAACAGGCAGAAACTCCTCATGCCAGCGGCTCCCAGTATAAGGGGCTTTCCCGGCCAGTAATGCCTGGATAACACGCCTATGTCTCCTCCCATTATAATAATGGCTACTTCTATAAAGCTACCAACATCCATCGCCATGATGTCTGGAATTTTAAAAGTGTGACTTATAGACCTAAAAGTCACTTTTCATGGTGAATTGAAATTTTTTCTAGTTATTATGTTGAGCTCTAAAATATTCATCAGGTAGAAATTGCTATTTGCGAATAAAAACATATTGTTTAAAACCCTGTAATCAAGGACTATAAAGGTAATGTAAATCCATTGCTATTAAAGTGTAAACCCAGAAGAACATTTGATTAACATTGGACATTTGATTGAGTTATGAACCATCTACTGATCATTCACACCATTATTAGACAGCTTGGCTTTATGAGCCTGTTCAATAAACATGTGTTGAATGATATGGTCCTGTCTCAGATCTGGTGTGAGATGATGATGATGATGATGATGGTGGTGATGATGAAGTGCGGTCTCTTGCCTTGTCGTTGACCTCATGCTCTCGCAGGTGTCTCTGAAGTTGACTCTCACTGGGATAAATCTGGGAGCAAATATTACATTTGTTCTCGGCCTGCTTCTGGCTCTCTGAGCCGGCTCCCGGACCTCCGTCTGAGAAGACAGAAGACAGCCAATGAGGACAGAAGACAGCCAATGAGGACAGAAGACAGCCAATGAGGACAGAAGAGAGAAGACAGCCAATGAGGACAGAGGACAGAAGACAGCCAATGAGTACAGAGGACAGAAGACAGCCAATGAGGACAGAGGACAGAAATTGTCAATTCTAAGCAAGTTATAAATCTGAGTTAAGTTCAAATAGTTCAGACAATTTAAATCAGATATAGTGGATCCAGCGGGAGTAAAGCATGATCTGGAAAACACTTTTAACAACTTAGTGCTGCTTAATATCAGTGAATGATGTTATTCAGGTAATAGTTTCTGTTTAGTGTCGATACAACATGGGGCCCGTTCTTCATACGTTGCTTAAAACATCCGAGATCAAATGAGACATCCAAGATGATATCATCGAGCTAATCATGATCCGGCTAATTGGGTTCTTCGAACACACCTGTTGTTTATGATTAGTATCGCTGGATTGAGTTATCTGAGATAATTGCGTGTTCATGCGCTGGTTAAAAGGGGATATGTATCGATAGTAGAAACACTGATCAGCAACGCTGCTATTGGCTGCTCAGCGTGGCCAAAGAGGGCTCATTTATTCTCCTCAGCAGAGCAAGAACTAATAGTCAAAGTTTATTCGGAATTTTAATGTTTAATCAAAACACCAGGGAACACCTCAAAGTCTGCAAAAGCCAGGAGAGAGGGCTGGCAAAAAGTAGCAGACAATGTAAATCCGTTAGAAGTGGCCATGTTAGATGTTTTTATCACTTATTAGCCTAAATATTTGTATTTTAATAATTGCATAATTACTTTGTTCATTGTAATGTCAGAGTCACCACACTAGAACATGGGAACAAATAAAAGTGAAGCACAAAAATATTCTACATAATGGTAATTTTTAGTTATATTATAAAAGCAACCAAGAAAAAGGCTGAGAAAAGAAAGAAAAGATCTTACTCTCCTACACTGTAAAATCATTTTGCTGCATTAAATTAAGGCTGTATAGTCATTTCAACTGTTAAATCTTGAGTAATGATGAATTGCTTTGACTTGTGAAAGTGAAAACTGATAAACTTATGTTTATGTAAAAATATTTTGCCATGAGTTATTGATCACATTTTCCCGAGTGTAGTTCATAATGACATTGTGTTTTCCTCTTTTGTGCACTTATACATAATACACCAACACTTGTATCTGTTCCCAAGAGAGTGGAGCTGAAATATGTGCAGTAAGTGGACATTTTCTTTCCAAAGGAAAGAAAGTATAAGACTTTGTAATGTCCATTTGTTTCCATTGCACTGGACAGTGAATAAACCCTCTCAGATAACTGTCATATGGAGGAACTAGCCTACCTGCAAGTGCATAAATAACTTTACTTCATTTATACTTGTATGCTTTATGGCTGCAATATAAGGTGCATGATTCCACATCTACAGAAAGGCCTACAGAAGAGTCTGCACAGATAGAGGACACATAGGCCTACAGGTGGGCAGTGTAGAGACAACTCTTCCTTTTATTTGTTGGATGAGGCATGTGTCTAATATCTCTTGTTGCAGGCACTTGACCACTGGCTTTTCTTTACAAAGTACAATTGAAATAAAACTCAACGAACTAAGCATATTTGTCTTTTATTAAACATTTAATGAAAAGTGTTTTTTTTTTTTTGGCAAAAAAAATGTTGTGTAATATGGCACATGCAGCAATGTCACAGGCCCTGTCAGGTGTGCAACCCTCAGACTTTTCAGACACTGAAATCTTCCCTTTAGTTAGCCAAAGTTCATTTCATTGTGTGCCCTTGTCCTGGCTAGAGCTGCATTGTAACTGGTTTGGGTCAGGGAATGGGGTCATAAAACACCTGTCTGCAGGAACATGTCATAATCACCTATGAAGAAATGCAGTTCTGTTAGGATCAGCATAAGTGTATGTAATACAGTGAGCTTGATATTTAATTGTGGAACTTTTCTTACCACTTTCAAATAATGTGCATAAATGTGAATCTCTGAAAATTATTAAGTCATGAATCCTGGCCATTTTGCTTTCACATTAGTGATATGGACGATTTTAGTCAACTGCCTTTTTTTCTTTTTTTTTTTGATATAATATTAATCTGGAATATTAAGAATCACAATAGTAACTGGGCTGCACATTTACACTGTGAACCCCCTTTCTGTTCACATAATGCCCTATTCCCCTTCATTGAGGCCTTGATGGCAGTCTATGGTCTAGCCTATAGTCTATGGTACCAATCACGTTAGTGAAGCCTGAGTGACATATACTGTAATCGGCATGGTCATGATTGCATGATCTTCATAAAAAATTGTGATAGCCAAAAAAAAAAAAACTGCTTTACAACATTGGGTCTTAAGTGGCTTGGAAATGCCACAAAAAAACCTAAAACTGTTTTTTAAACCTAAAAGCTCCAGGTAAACTCAGAATGACACGACAGACAGCACTTTCCATCAAGTTCTCCGCATCTCCAAAATAGTGTAAAGGAAAGAGCCACTTGCAAATAATATTACGGCAATGCAAACAGTTTGTGCTGTAGTTAAAGCCCGACTCCAACAAGTCGAAAATAAATGTGCGTTTCCAACAATTTAATAATGTAAACGACAATCTCACGAGTCACGAGAAAAAATATCTGGACTTCCCGTATCAGCTTCGCTTATGAAGCCGCAGTCTAATCCTGTTTACATGAAATAAGCCTCTGCTCCCGAGCAGGTTTAAGATTACGGACCTGTTGCTATGACAGCAAGTCCAGGATGAGCTTCGAAGAACCAAACAATCCAAGATCATGCCAAATCACCAACAATCAAATCCAAGTGAGTTAGCGACGTACGAAGAACGGACCCCTGGGCTCAAATCTCAACCGTACAGTGATCCTCAGTTTACAAACACCTTGCAGAATCTGCTAAATGTTCATAAAAATTGTAATAATTAATACAAAATAAAAGGCATCATGAAATGTGTTTGTTGTTTTTCACTGAATAGGCTCTGAATAAGGTCTTTCACATTACAGGTGTTTACATACAGTCCACAACACAAAATACTCGCTAAACTTATAAAACTGACCCCATTCGAAAGTTTACGTACTCGACCCTAATGATGGTGACTACAAAAATATTTTATTTTTCTGATTTGGGCGGGAGCATTTTGGGCGGGAGCTTGAGGTCTGATTGGTTACAACAGCATTTTGGGCGGGAGCTTGAGGTCTGATTGGTTATGACAGTATTTTGGGGTGGGACCTTGAGGTCTTATTGGTTACAACAGTATTTTGGGCGGGAGCTTGAGGTCTGATTGGTTATGACAGTATTTTGGGGTGGGACCATGAGGTCTGATTGGTTACAACAGCATTTTGGGCGGGAGCTTGAGGTCTGATTGGTTACAACAGCATTTTGGGCGGGACCTTGAGGTCTGATTGGTTACAACAGCATTTTGGGCGGGAGCTTGAGGTCTGATTGGTTATGACAGTATTTTGGGGTGGGACCTTGAGGTCTGATTGGTTACAACAGTATTTTGGGCGGGAGCTTGAGGTCTGATTGGTTATGACAGTATTTTGGGGTGGGACCATGAGGTCTGATTGGTTACAACAGTATTTTGGGCGGGAGCTTTAAATCTGGGCTGCGTTCAGCCCCGACAAAACGTTGCACAACGTTTTTTAAACCGAAACGGTGATGCGTTGAACACACTGTTCTGATGACGCAAGAGTTGCACTTATGGCAGCTGAGAAGGCCATTCTTTGTGAAGAATTTTCTGAGCCTGATGAAGTCGGTATAAATATGTGTTTAATACTACAAAATATGCCCGATGTTACAGTTACTGCACTTGCCGCCCAGAACAAAAGAGAACATCCCAATCGAGTGAAGGGATTTGTGGAAACTGAAATGGAAGCACATCTTACCTAATTCAGACTAAAACACATCTATTTAGCCTCACATACTGACTTTATTTGTAGTTCATACTGTTTTAATACCCTGTATTTTCTTTCTCATTTTTAGGAAAAGCACTTAATTACCATTGTTTATTTCTATACCAAATGTCATACACTTGCAATGAAGCTAAAAATATAAACAACTACATCATTATGTTGATATCCTATATTTTTACAATAAAACTTACGACAAACATGTCTTCTAATATCCTCAGTTGTTGCGTATACCGAGCTGCATCGAACACATTTGTAAATTACTTTCCTTGAACCCATTGTGCGAGTTCACTTTAATACTGCGTGCTTTATACATGTTGCTGCTGATTGGAGTGCAGTTCTGACACACCCACCAAACAAGAGAAAACGTACTCAAACCCCATTGCACACCGTTTCCAGGAAACATGACGTTCAACCCGGAAACCGTAGCAAAACGTTGCGCACCGTTTTGAACTTGAACATGCCCCTGATTGGTTACGACAGCATTTTGGGCAGGACCTTGAGGTCTGATTGGTTTCGACAGCATTTTGGGCAGGACCTTGAGGTCTGATTGGTTACAACAGCATTTTGGGCGGGAGCTTGAGTTCTGATTGGTTTCGACAGCATTTTGGGCGGGACCTTGAGGTCTGATTGGTTACAACAGCATTTTGGGCGGGAGCTTGAGTTCTGATTGGTTTCGACAGCATTTTGGGCGGGACCTTGAGGTCTGATTGGTTACAACAGCATTTTGGGCGGGAGTTTGAGTTCTGATTGGTTTCGACAGCATTTTGGGCGGGACCTTGAGGTCTGATTGGTTACAACAGCATTTTGGGCGGGAGCTTGAGTTCTGATTGGTTTCGACAGCATTTTGGGCGGGACCTTGAGGTCTGATTGGTTACAATAGCATTTTGGGTGGGAGCTTGAGGTCTGATTGGTTATGACAGTATTTTGGGGCGGGACCTTGAGGTCTGATTGGTTACAACAGTATTTTGGGCAGGAGCTTGAGGTCTGATTGGTTTCGACAGCATTTTGGGCGGGACCTTGAGGTCTGATTGGTTACAATAGCATTTTGGGTGGGAGCTTGAGGTCTGATTGGTTATGACAGCATTTTGGGCGGCAGCTTGAGGTCTGATTGGTTTCGACAGCATTTTTTGGGGCGGGAGCTTGAGGTCTGATTGGTATGACAGCATTTTGGGCGGGACCTTGAGGTCTGATTGGTTTCGACAGCATTTTGGGCGGGAGCTTGAGGTCTGATTGGTTACAACAGCTTTTGTTGGGTGGGAGCTTGAGTTCTGATTGGTTTCGACAGCATTTTGGGCGGGACCTTGAGGTCTGATTGGTTACAACAGCATTTTGGGCGGGACCTTGAGGTCTGATTGGTTACAACAGCATTTTGGGCGGGACCTTGAGGTCTGATTGGTTATGACAGCATTTTGGGCGGGACCTTGAGGTCTGATTGGTTACAACAGTATTTTGGGCGGGAGCTTGAGGTCTGATTGGTTTCGACAGCATTTTGGGCGGGAGCTTGAGGTCTGATTGGTTACTGCAGTATTTTGGGAGGGAGCTTGAGGTCTGATTGGTTTCGACAGCATTTTGGGCGGGAGCTTGAGTTCTGATTGGTTACAACAGCATTTTGGGCGGGAGCTTGAGTTCTGATTGGTTTCGACAGCATTTTGGGCGGGAGCTTGAGTTCTGATTGGTTACAACAGCATTTTGGGCGGGAGCTTGAGGTCTGATTGGTTACAACAGCATTTTGGGCGGAAGCTTGAGGTCTGATTGGTTTCGACAGCATTTTGGGCGGGAGCTTGAGGTCTGATTGGTTACAACAGCATTTTGGCGGGAGCTTGAGGTCTGATTGGTTACAACAGCATTTTGGGCGGGAGCTTGAGGTCTGATTGGGTACAACAGCATTTTGGGCGGGACCTTGAGGTCTGATTGGTTACAACAGCATTTTGGGCGGGACCTTGAGGTCTGATTGGTTACAACAGCATTTTGGGCGGGACCTTGAGGTCTGATTGGTTACAACAGCATTTTGGGCGGGAGCTTGAGGTCTGATTGGTTATGACAGTATTTTGGGGTGGGACCTTGAGGTCTGATTGGTTACAACAGTATTTTGGGCGGGAGCTTGAGGTCTGATTGGTTATGACAGTATTTTGGGGTGGGACCATGAGGTCTGATTGGTTACAACAGTATTTTGGGCGGGAGCTTTAAATCTGGGCTGCGTTCAGCCCCGACAAAACGTTGCACAACGTTTTTTAAACCGAAACGGTGATGCGTTGAACACACTGTTCTGATGACGCAAGAGTTGCACTTATGGCAGCTGAGAAGGCCATTCTTTGTGAAGAATTTTCTGAGCCTGATGAAGTCGGTATAAATATGTGTTTAATACTACAAAATATGCCCGATGTTACAGTTACTGCACTTGCCGCCCAGAACAAAAGAGAACATCCCAATCGAGTGAAGGGATTTGTGGAAACTGAAATGGAAGCACATCTTACCTAATTCAGACTAAAACACATCTATTTAGCCTCACATACTGACTTTATTTGTAGTTCATACTGTTTTAATACCCTGTATTTTCTTTCTCATTTTTAGGAAAAGCACTTAATTACCATTGTTTATTTCTATACCAAATGTCATACACTTGCAATGAAGCTAAAAATATAAACAACTACATCATTATGTTGATATCCTATATTTTTACAATAAAACTTACGACAAACATGTCTTCTAATATCCTCAGTTGTTGCGTATACCGAGCTGCATCGAACACATTTGTAAATTACTTTCCTTGAACCCATTGTGCGAGTTCACTTTAATACTGCGTGCTTTATACATGTTGCTGCTGATTGGAGTGCAGTTCTGACACACCCACCAAACAAGAGAAAACGTACTCAAACCCCATTGCACACCGTTTCCAGGAAACATGACGTTCAACCCGGAAACCGTAGCAAAACGTTGCGCACCGTTTTGAACTTGAACATGCCCCTGATTGGTTACGACAGCATTTTGGGCAGGACCTTGAGGTCTGATTGGTTTCGACAGCATTTTGGGCAGGACCTTGAGGTCTGATTGGTTACAACAGCATTTTGGGCGGGAGCTTGAGTTCTGATTGGTTTCGACAGCATTTTGGGCGGGACCTTGAGGTCTGATTGGTTACAACAGCATTTTGGGCGGGAGCTTGAGTTCTGATTGGTTTCGACAGCATTTTGGGCGGGACCTTGAGGTCTGATTGGTTACAACAGCATTTTGGGCGGGAGTTTGAGTTCTGATTGGTTTCGACAGCATTTTGGGCGGGACCTTGAGGTCTGATTGGTTACAACAGCATTTTGGGCGGGAGCTTGAGTTCTGATTGGTTTCGACAGCATTTTGGGCGGGACCTTGAGGTCTGATTGGTTACAACAGCATTTTGGGTGGGAGCTTGAGGTCTGATTGGTTATGACAGTATTTTGGGGCGGGACCTTGAGGTCTGATTGGTTACAACAGTATTTTGGGCAGGAGCTTGAGGTCTGATTGGTTTCGACAGCATTTTGGGCGGCAGCTTGAGGTCTGATTGGTTTCGACAGCATTTTTTGGGGCGGGAGCTTGAGGTCTGATTGGTTTCGACAGCATTTTGGGCGGGAGCTTGAGGTCTGATTGGTTACAACAGCTTTTGTTGGGTGGGAGCTTGAGTTCTGATTGGTTTCGACAGCATTTTGGGCGGGACCTTGAGGTCTGATTGGTTACAACAGCATTTTGGGCGGGACCTTGAGGTCTGATTGGTTACAACAGCATTTTGGGCGGGACCTTGAGGTCTGATTGGTTATGACAGCATTTTGGGCGGGACCTTGAGGTCTGATTGGTTACAACAGTATTTTGGGCGGGAGCTTGAGGTCTGATTGGTTTCGACAGCATTTTGGGCGGGAGCTTGAGGTCTGATTGGTTACTGCAGTATTTTGGGAGGGAGCTTGAGGTCTGATTGGTTTCGACAGCATTTTGGGCGGGAGCTTGAGTTCTGATTGGTTACAACAGCATTTTGGGCGGGAGCTTGAGGTCTGATTGGTTACAACAGTATTTTGGGCGGGACCTTGAGGTCTGATTGGTTATGACAGTATTTTGGGGCGGGACCTTGAGGTCTTATTGGTTACTGCAGTATTTTGGGGCGGGACCTTGAGGTCTTATTTGTTATGACAGTATTTTGGGCGGGACCTTGAGGTCTTATTTGTTATGACAGTATTTTGAGCGGGACCTTGAGGTCTGATTGGTTATGACAGTATTTTGGGGCGGGACCTTGAGGTCTTATTGGTTACTGCAGTATTTTGGGGCGGGACCTTGAGGTCTTATTTGTTATGACAGTATTTTGGGCGGGACCTTGAGGTCCTATTTGTTATGACAGTATTTTGGGCGGGACCTTGAGGTCTGATTGGTTATGACAGTATTTTGGGGCGGGACCTTGAGGTCTTATTGGTTACTGCAGTATTTTGGGGCGGGACCTTGAGGTCTTATTTGTTATGACAGTATTTTGGGCGGGACCTTGAGGTCCTATTTGTTATGACAGCATTTTGGGCGGGACCTTGAGGTCTGATTGGTTATGACAGTATTTTGGGCGGGACCTTGAGGTCTTATTGGTTACTGCAGTATTTTGGGAGGGAGCTTGAGTTCTGATTGGTTATGACAGTATTTTGGGCGGGAGCTTGAGGTCTTATTGGTTACTTCAGTATTTTGGGAGGGAGCTTGAGTTCTGATTGGTTATGACAGTATTTTGGGGCGGGACCTTGAGGTCTTATTGGTTACTGCAGTATTTTGGGAGGGAGCTTGAGTTCTGATTGGTTATGACAGTATTTTGGGCGGGAGCTTGAGGTCTTATTGGTTACTTCAGTATTTTGGGAGGGAGCTTGAGTTCTGATTGGTTATGACAGTATTTTGGGGCGGGACCTTGAGGTCTTATTGGTTACTGCAGTATTTTGGGAGGGAACTTGAGTTCTGATTGGTTATGACAGTATTTTGGGCGGGAGCTTGAGGTCTGATTGGTTATGACAGTATTTTGGGCGGGAGGTTGAGGTCTTATTGGTTAGAGTTAGGAAAGTATGGCATTCAGACTCCAGGGTAGGGTTGTACCAGCCGTTCGTAAGTTCTTTCTTAAGTTGGAACGTAAAGGCCACACTAGAGGCTTAGTAACTACTAGCTAGTTTGTAACTAACTCTGTACTTTGTTCCGTTGCACCATTTGTTCGTAAGGCAGAACGTTGTTAGCAGGTCGTAAGCTCTCCGTAATGCATAGTCACATAATATGATGTTTAGCCTTGATGATCCAATAGCAGCCTTCAAAGATGTGAGCAGAAGTTGTGTTGAAATGCCGTGAATTTCAGTTCATCCCTCATTCTAACTTTTTTTGCCTCACGTTACTAACGGTAAAAATAAGTTTCCATTAAATACGATAGCCTACTTGATCATGAATAACAGAAGTGTTTTTATATGTAAATAACATTCAGAAGCTGTATTTGAAATGAAATTAATAAGGATCAATAAATGAATACAAAAAACATAAGAAATTACGTTTATTGATTATGACTGATATTTGACATGCACAACATGGACCGATGCACACAGCGGCGTGCTGTTTAGGACGGGTTCGTGTTAAAGAGCCGCTAAAAAATAAATCTTTTCACATAATGTTCTCTCTCTTAAAATGTAAGCGAGTGTAAATGTAATGTCAGCATTATCATATATGATGGTCAATTGCCCTAATGTGGAACACTGCCTAATGTGGGACACCTAAGGTCTAGTGTTTGTAGGTCCCCCATAAATACTAGCCTGACTACGTCAGACTTCGTACTTCCGCTCAATTTCAGTTCGCTTCTGTACTCAGTCTGAGATAGCGACCGTTATCCCCATTTTCCTCTGGCCTCAAAACAGCCGGCCAATCAACGAACAGAGGGCGGGCTGAGAGCCGTGACGTAGACGCTGATTGTACCGTGGATGCGTAGATTTACTTCACATAATCTGCAAAAGTCGTTCACAGCCATGTTCACTCCGGTATTTCACTCGATGGTTTTGTTTTCGCATCATAGGCCTACTACATGTGTTTACAGTGGAAGTTAGATGCGGCTGAGCATGCGCATAACACACGCCATAACCAAACGTTATGTGACTGGCTTACGGGTAACCAATGATTTTAAACTTCAGACAAGCGCCCATCCGCGAGAAAGAAAACGCTTTTCAATTATGCCCTTCCAGACTCTGTCTACGAAGCAAAGTGAAGTAGCAGAGTTTGGTATTACCAGGCTACATAAATACATGAATGACAGTGAAACTATGGGTTAGACAAAGCTGTGGTGTCATGTGATCAAAATCACAAGACCTATCAAATATCCAATCATATTTGAGGGTGGAGCAATCATCAAACAGGAGGCACCTTGTGTGAAGACCATCCGAAGGTTAGTGACAGAGTTTGAACAAATTTGATATTAAGGAGTTAAATACATTTATCAATCCTGCTACTTTTTAGCCTAATATGCTTATGAAATGTTTGTCCATCAAAAAATAGTCTAACTTTGTGTATAAACTATATATTTTATATTTTTATCAAATTTCCTAGTGTCCCACATTAGGAAATGTGGTTTCCAAATCCGGGACAGCATGATCAGCCTAATGTGGGACAGTACTTTAATGAGTCAAAAATGTGTGGTGGGGCAAACATGGTTATTTACATGGTTTTAGTCTTGTAATGCAATATTAGAATACTGTTAATGCAGATTTTTACAGTGATGTGAATTTTTTTATTCTTGGAGGGCGTTTTGAAGGCTCTTTTTTGTGTATGTGTGCGTGCGCATGCGTACGTGTGTGTGTGTGTGTCTCTCTCTCTCTC
Organism: Rutilus rutilus; assembly: GCF_951802725.1. Lineage (NCBI taxonomy): Eukaryota > Metazoa > Chordata > Actinopteri > Cypriniformes > Leuciscidae > Rutilus > Rutilus rutilus. Next base: position 712,545 of record NC_140230.1, on the reverse strand, counting down.
TCTGTGTGTGTGTGAGTGTGTGTGTGTGTGTGTGTGTCTCTCTCTCTCTCTCTCTCTCTGTGTGTGTGTCTCTCTATCTCTCTGTGTGTGTGTGAGTGTGTGTGTAAAAGGTAGGTAGTTGACTTAAAATGAAAAATAAATCAATTTAAAAACGCAGTAGAAAACCAATAAAGCCATTCCACTTTATTTTGTGCATCTGATTAATTCAATGAAATGTATTTCAGATCACAATGGCAAAGGTGAAAACGTTTTCAACTGGAGTTAGGTCTAACAGCACGTTTATGAATTAAAGTTCGTTCAAGCTGTGTTTGTTGTTAAGTAAACTGAACTAGATAATACTGTATTATCCGTCTGATGATGTTGTCCATGTTTCATCCATCCATAACCAAGAGAATCACTAACAAAGATTTAAAATAAAATAAGATTTTACTATTCCACATGTATCAATGTGATTTTTGGCCTTTTATCATAGATTTTTCACTGTCCCACATTAGGAAGCTGCAGATTGTCTCAGACAACTTGCATTAAGAGCACTAATATGTATATAATTTCTCTTATGAATGGGTTATCTGAATTTTCTCTTTTGATTTGATTAGGACACATCCTGGGGTTTTTAATGTTAATGATTTAATGTTTTGGTTACACATCGCAATACGTCACAGAAGTCTGAAGTGCAAAAAATCTCCCACATTAGGGCAATTCACCTGTCTAAGGAACTGAAGTCTGTCAGGCAGAAGAAGAGCTTATTGATGCAGTTCTGTCTGATATTTTAGTCCAACCGTTACTCCTGATCGGAGGCTGCCGTATAAGTATTTAGTTTATACGTAGAGTTACGCTTCAGCTAAGTTTAATGGTGCAACGCAAAAATATTTAGAAGTGCGTAAGTCGTAACTTAGTGTCCAACTACGTCAAAACTAGGCTAAGTTGTAACAACAGCTGGTGCAACCGGCCCCAGAACTATAAAGCGAAACGTTTGACTAAAGTGAATAGTTCTCCCGTCTGAATGGCATACCGTCCAGAAACACACAGTGATTGCTGGAATCACTTTATTATGAAAATACATTTAAGTGCAAGATTTGCAGCCAAAATAGCAAATGAGGCCTAACGAGAACACTATTGTAAAGATGGCTGTGAATTCTTTAGTTTAGTTTCAAGGTTTCAGTGGCTTTTGGGTGCCTTAAAATGTATAAAGAACTATTTAATGTAGATTAAATAGTTCTCATCTAGCCAAACAACATTCGTGCTGACAGTCATATATTTTTACATAGGCTACTCCGTCCTCCTAGGGGTTTCACATGATTACCAATCTTGGTTTTTGGGTTCTCAAAAGATTTCTCCATGGTCAGGCAATACAGTTATGGAGAAAAAGTGGGGAAAAAAAGTGTCTTATATGTTCTACAAGCACTGAGTAATTCAGATCAAACTTCAACTATCAGCGAATGTTTGCGGTGAATCAGAGTTTATCAAATAGATCATCTAAGCCTCATCAGGCTTTTTTAACACATGAATGGAAACTACTTGCAATGTTAATAAATCACCTGCAGCTTTAATAGATATTTTTGTGACTTTTCCATCAATGTTATTAAAAGTTTTGCAAAGTTACTTCAGCAGTGACCAGTTGCATAAACTGTTGTTCAGACTAGTCTTAAAGTCATTTTATTAATTATTTTCTTCAAGATTGGTCATAACTTTATAACATTAGTAACATAAAAATGTAGATTGGTCTAATTTGACTCCAAAAAGTGATATTGACTACACCTTGGTTAACTGCTAGTGGGACAAACTAGTTATTTTATGCTACTATTACATTTTATATAATATAACATTCAACAAGGCCAGCTGCTGGTTACCTCAACTGTTTAAAGTTACAGGCTAAATACGTGTCTGTTTACTAGCAAAGTACCATAGTAATAAACCTGCTAAAGGAAGAAAAACAACCATTCGGCTGACCAGAGAACTGTCTTTTAATGAAGGTTTAGTTCAGCTAATTAAGTCTGGAGAGCAAGTAAACATTACACCGATCTGCTTATTCTTCAAATCAATAAAACACACAGTGTCAACAGCATGAGGAATCATCACAGCATCTGTACATTATCCCCAGAATAGACTGTAAACACCGCTAACACGACAGCTCGACTAACGTTAGTTCTAGCCCTCCTCACTGATGTACGGAAGCTTTAGCTAACATTAGCATCGATGCGGATCAGCTCAAAAAGCGCTTTAATTAAGTGTACATGTTTCTCTAGTGCAGGCGAGTGGCATCTGAAGTGTGTGAGAGGAGCATTCTCTCAATCTGCAGCACACGAGCGTGTTATTAATATCATTCCGCCGCAATCACTCCTGCAGCAACACACACACACACTCACAGAGCAATACTATATCCGGGGACTATATACACGCGCTTCAAATGGCTTTCTCTACTCTTCTGCCCCATTATAGACATGCCCTACGCACTTAAGCAAACAGCTCATGGTGTGAGGTTTTTATTTGTGAGACTGCGGTTGACTTTACCGGTTTCGCTGTCATCTTTAACCCTCTGTTTTCGCGGCCGGCCCCGCGGCATAGTTCCAGTTTAGAGCGGGTGTAGTGTGAGCGATTCGGATTCAAAATGGCGGCGGGTTGAGCGAGCCGAGACCCGAGACAGAAGCGCCAGATCTGGAGATCACACTGGAGGAACGGCGACACCTAGCGGACACACTCGCACTGCACTGCGCGTGTAACGGACAACTATAAGTGGTTGCTTCTTTCTGTAAACAGTCAATACATTGAACGTACTTGGAAAATAGGTTACATTTCATTACATTAAATACATTTTAATGACTTTTTATATCACCTTTCATGTCAAGGAATATTGCGCGAACTTTAAAGGGGCGGAGCTACAGTGGTGCCGTAAGATTTTCGGTGAATGGGCGGAGCTAACATTAACATCCCTAACGAAAATTACCATGGTTTTATTAAAAATACCTGTTCATTTATGCCCGATAGTTTGTCATTGTGTCCCATGTTATGTTTTATTTAATGATTACAGCCGTTGATTAGCCAGTTTATCATTAGGATACACTCTCCACGTAAACGAGGAAAAGTAGGGTAAGTTAGACAATAAGTTTAATAAACACTTTTTTGTTATAATGGGTAGCCTAGCCTAAAACTCTCTTCATATCCTGATAGCAATCAATAACAGAAGTGATATAAATATTAAAACATGTATATCTTCTGTGGAAGTCTCAGTACTAAAAAATATGCGGTCCGAAATGCAAGGAAAATGATGTTCTACCTGCCAGTCAACATATCGTCACCTTCCTAAAATAATTGCCTAAGTCATTTTTTGACAAAAATGATTTTTTTTGCATATTAGTCATCTCCTCATGATGCTGGCCACCTCTGGTAAAATCCCCACATCCTCAGTTGAACAGATCATGCAGTTCTACCCCTGCAGTGTAATGGCCTATGTCAAGAGTGTGACTGTTTTATTTGGCCTAAGTCAAAAGATTTTACAAGCAATTAAAAAATTTTAAAAGGCAATTTTACAAGCTTTCAAGATGGGAGCTGCATCAAGAAGACCGAACCTCTGAAGTTATTTTTCATTTTTTTGTGTGTTTTCTGAGAAACCTGAAAAATGACTTAGCCAATTATTTTAGGAAGGTGACGATATGTATACCGCAAACATTACACGTCTATCAGCGCTTTTCATGCTATGCGGTTATAACAGACAGTTATTATTTGATTATCTTTTCTTGTAAGATTATTGTACTTTTTATTTTATTTTTTTATTCAATTAATACAACAAAACCCCCTGATTCATTAGAAGACATAGACCCAGGTCTTCACTCATGTGTGATATTGTCCTCAAATCTCCCCTAGTAGATGTGCTTCTGCACACCAGGACATTTGGTCTGAAGGTGAAGTATAATTCAAGTAAACATACAGTAACAGCGACATACCTTCAAACACACACCCCACATGAGCTGGACCCTGGAAACACTTTCTGTCCATGAAACTCCTTTTATTAAAGGAAGAAAAATGGTTATAGGACCATGGTGAGGGGCTTTATATTCTTAATTTATAACTTCCATGAAGCCTTCGCCACAGGAGTTCAAATGATCCTCTCTTCATTGCTGGGTTAATGGGGTTAATAATCCTTTCATGCATGATTATGACAACCTCAGCCAGGATTTTTCCCTGTGTGTTTTATTGCTCTTAGAAAGACAAGATTTGAAAGTTTTTTTTTTTTTTTTTTTTTTTACATTTCTCAAAGAGGTTTTCAGATGTTATTATGCATTTATGGTTTTAACCGAGGAGACAGGGCTCGACATTAAGCCTTTCCGTGTGCTTGTGCTTCGGACAACTAAATCTGTCATTCACTTGTCCGGAAGAAAAGGTTGCTTGGCCGGATTTTTTTTGTTGTTTTTGTTGTAAATATAATTTATTCTGAAGCAATATTCTCACCAGTGTTCAAACAGCTTTGATATGTTTAAATCTGCATATTGTCATATCTACACCTTTAAATTAAAAAGTAATTAAAAAAAGTTAACGTTCCTTCTGTGGCACTTGGTCAGTTTTTTCCAAGCTGAGGTCGATATTTTAGCAGTAAAGTAATGTCATGTCGTTTCAAAAAGTTGTTGGTCATTAAATGGATAAAATCATATATTACAGACAGAAAACAATGTGCTCATGTGGATAATAACATCTCCCAAATAACTGACATTAATTTGGGTGTACCCCAAGGTTCCATTTTGGGTCCCCTGTTATTCAGCTTATCAACGATCTACCTGAGGTCTGTCCACCGACTGTCACCTGCCAGATGTACGCTGATGACACTGTCATACAAACAAGAGGCAAGCTGCAGAAGAGCTATCAGCTACACTGATCAAGATCTCCAGCTGGCTAGCTAACTCGTGTCTGCACCTTATAAAACAGTGTGTATGTTTTTTTCTAAATCCGTAAATAGAGATCTAGACCCAGATGTTATAGTAGCAGGGAAAAGACTTCCAGTGGTCCAAGAGCTCAAATATCTGGGAATAATAATAGATTCACATTTAAAACACAGGTGAAAAGGTCATAAACAGAATCAAATTTAACTTGGCAAATTTCAGACACATTAGGAATAATTACTAATAATAACTACAGAGGCCTCAAAGTTATACATTAATGCTATGATCTTATCACATATGAATTACTGTCTTACCAGTTGGACACAGACAGGTCGGACCACATGACAAACAGTTGAAACACTTTATAAACGGGCCTTGAAAACGTTGGATAAAAAGTTAAATTCATATCACCATTGTAAAATCTTAATTAAATATGATCTGTTAAATTGGGAAAACATGATTAAGTTTGCAGATATCTTACTTGTATATAACATTTGTCATGGTATGGCTCCCCCTTCGCTCAATAAATTCGTCCAACAAAATCTGAACTCATCCGCCAGAGCGTCTACAAGTAACACAGTCTCACCCCCAAACGTCACATACTGACGCGTCTTGACCAAACGGCAATATACGACGAAAAGGGTACCCCTAAAACGTCCGTATGTGACTATTCGGGTTATGGGTAGGTTTAGGTATGCGTTAGGGTACCGCTAAGAGGCGCTGCTGGTGCGCTTATGTCTTCGTCCCATATGGACGTTTTAGGGGTACCCTTTTCGTCGTATATTGCCGTTTGGTCAAGACGCGTCAGTATGTGACGTTTTGGGGTGAGACCGGGCTGCTACAAGAGGAGATCGTAAAATACCATGTAGAAAGAGTAGTTTTGGACAGTCAGCTTTACATGGAATACCATACCCACAGACCTGAGGAACATCACATCTATCAAATCATTCTCCAAATCCATAAAACATTGGTTATTGTCAAATCAAATATGCTGCCATAATACAGAATAATGTGTTTGCATTCATCGCTATAGTGGTGTCTCTGTGTGTGCTTATGTGTTGTTGATGCATTCAAATGTGTGTCTATTAGGGGTGGAACGGTACACAGATGTCACGGTTCGGTTCATACCTCGGTTCAGACATCACGGTTCGGTACGAGTTCGGTACAATGGAGGGAAAAGCAAAACAAAAATGCAGAAGGCAATTTCTTTTTTATTGTGCATGTCTCAGGCTGTACCACCTAGTGTCATACAGTCTCTCCCCTGAGCTAGCTGCAACAGCCTGCCCTGAAGTGTGTAAAGTAAGATGTAAACAAAATAAGACAATCAGCTATACAACTGAAAATAAAGCATCTCTTATTTATGTGCGGACGCACGAGCGCGAGGGTGCGCGCGGCAAAAATGTCGTCATTGGGGTGTGGGCGGTCGTGCGCGTAAGCCCTGGCTTTAAATAAAAATAAATGGCCATGTTTTATAAAAAGGTTCACAAAACTAAATAAAAATGTTTAGAAATGATGTAAGATAACGTTAATTTAGTTGTAGGTTACGTTCTTATATCCATTTTTTTTCTAATGTCACAAGGAATAATCTGGTTTACTGCTTTACACGATTATTTTGTAGTGTGGTTTTGGTGTACTAAAGTGTTGTTGTACTAAAATAAACATTCACGAGTGTACCTTACTTCTCACCGCTGATTCCTGATGGTTTAGATCAGTGGGTCCCAATTCCAGTCCTCGTGACCCACTGCTCTGCACATTTTGTATGTCTCCCTTATTTAACACACCTGAACCAGATCATCAGCTCATTAGGAGAGACTCCATGAACTGAACTGAGTGTGTCAGATAAGAGAGACCTACAAAATGTGCAGAGCAGTGGGTCACGAGGACTGGAATTGGGAACCACTGGTTTAGATGACAGTTACACTGAGTCGCACCCTGTCGTTTCAAAGAATAGTAGCTACACCGGCGAGCGCGAAGTAGAAATGCCTTGTCCATTTGGGGAGGCGCGCGCGGTCAGCGGTGGCACTGCGGACGGAGGCAGGCGAAAGTATAAACAATTAAACCTATCTTAAGGCGGGGCTACAGATTAGGTGTCCTTAAAGAACCCGCGTATCTAACCGTAGTTCCGCATTACATTAATTAATTTGCACGCGAGTTTTATTTATTTTTGTACCGTGTATTCTCCGTGTAAATTCATGCACCGAACCGTGACGCCCGTACCGATTCGGTTCAATACGAATACATGTACCGTTCCACCCCTAGTGTCTATTGAGAGTGAGGAGTCACGTGCCGATTTGGGTTGATTTGGGCGGGGTCTGAGCCGGTCGGCCATGACGGTAGGAGACGCTATCGGTTGCCAGGGGCAACGCCTTCAGAACTTCACAGAGGCGCGACTAAAACATTCCAGAGCTCTTTAATTTTCGCGCATTTATTATTTTCGCGCATTTATTTTTTCGGCGGGACAGAGACGGATCTACGAATAGGAGAAAGTAAAGCAATGCAAAAAGATAAGGCGAAAGAAAAGGGACCTTACAGGAACAAGCTCACACCAAGCGCAAAACAGCGGTATTTGGAGAAGCTCTCAGGCATCCAAAATATCGACCCATACGAGCTCCTTGCAGCGGAATGGCACAGAGACCTGGACCAATTACCTCCATGCACATATATGGACATCGTGAATTACCTTGTTTTTGGTGTAAGTTACTACACAATGCAGGAGTTTAAAAGCCACAAGTCTTTGGAAAGTTACGAGGCTTTCTGCTGTGGCTGGGTGCAGGACTTGGCCATCTACAAGCCTCCAGGTGGTGAAAACAGCGTTGTACTGGCAAAGGTAAGGTTCTTCACCTGCGTTTTAGTGTGTTGTAATTACATTGCATTTAGCAGACACTTCTTGACCAAAATGACAAATTAATTAACTGCGACTGTTTCGTAAACACTAGATTGTAACGAGATGTTCAATGTACACAAACGTTTCCAACATGTTTTGATGTATTATGTTTAAGCTGTTTATGTTTAGGTATTTAGTTGTAATTTGATTTTAGCCCAATGACACATACTGTACCAGGTTTTTGTGTTGGGTGTTGGAGGCTGCAAAGTGGACAACCCAGTTCTGGGTTGGCTAGGGTAGTTAAATGTGTGATTGCAAGATGTAAATGTCCTGGTTAGATTAAAGCCATTAACAGTGTGAATGCAAGGTGTATGAGATTCAGACGAGGCTGCAGACAGATGGTAATCTAAAGTGTTTAGGAATGTATTTATTTCTTTAACTAGAAATAAAAACGGACACTTTCTGTCTTAAATGTTTGTTACTGTTTTCCTAATTTATTTAACTTTATTTATTTAACAGGTCCTGCATTCACGGCGGCTCAGTGAGCCTCCTCTTACTCCATGGGTGATCTTAACACCATCGGGGCAAGTGTGTTCGGCCCATTGCACCTGTATGGCCGGCGTAGCGGAGTCGTGCACCCACGTTGGAGCACTGCTCTTCATGGTCGATGCCTGTGTCCGGCTAAAGGAGAAGGCCACGGTCACAGATGAGCCGGCGTACTGGATGCTCCCAAGCAGCATCAACAAGGTGCAACCAGAGGTTGGTCACCAGATCAATTTTATATCTGCAGCAGCCAAACGCAGATCTCTGGACAGACAAATTGATGGTGAGACCAACAATAGTCCAGCGCAGAGAACACGTATGGCAAAAACAACACCAGCACCAACACCAACACCAGAAAAGCTGGCAGTATTCTACCGGCAAATCAGCATGACAGGCACAGGATCTGCCATTTTGAGTGTGCTCCCTGACTACTGTGAGCTGTTTAGAGATCCTGTTCTGCCCATTCGGAGCCTACAGTCTCTGGTTAATGGAACTGGCCTCAATAGGAGTGACCTACCTGCGCTGCAACAGCATTGTCAGACCATAAAGATCGTTGCAGATGTGTCTGAGGAACAGGCAGTGCAGATGGAGAGACGGACAAGGGGACAGCACACGTCATCCCTTTGGTTTGCTGCACGGGCAGGGAGAGTCACGGCCTCCTCGATGCATAGCGTCTATGGAACAGACCTCAGTTCTCCAGCACTCTCCATCGTAAAGAGGGTGTGTTACCCAACTCGTGGGCCAGGAACAGCTGCCACCATTTGGGGAGTCAGACACGAGGAGACAGCGAGGCAGGCATACACTGCCCAAACAGCACACCAGCACACCGATCGACAAGTGCAAACCTGTGGTTTTTTTGTCAACCCGGCCTTCCCACAGGTAGGAGCCTCGCCAGATGCCATCGTAACCTGCACCTGTTGTGGGAAAGGCTGCGTGGAGGTGAAATGCCCAGCAAAATACAAGGACTGCACAATCCTTCAAGCTTGTTCATCAGATGACCGCAACTTCTGCTTACATGTAGTCGATGGTCAGGTGCACCTTAAAAAGAATCACCAGTATTACACACAAGTCCAGACCCAACTGTTTGTGACAGAGAGCTCCTACTGCGACTTTGTAGTGTGGACCTTGAAGGATACTGTGATTCTGCGCATAGCTCCAGATAGTGCTTTTTGGAATGCACGACTACAAAAGGCACAGGACTTCTTTGTGAAGGTGGCTCTCCCTGAACTTGCTGTGCAATATTTCACTATCCCATCTACCTCTCAACCATCATCTGGTCACAGCGTGCTACGGGAACTACAACAGCCACAGCCACAACAAGTAGGTGGGAAGAGGCCGAGAAAGAAGCCTGCCAAAAAAGCAGCCGAGAGAACAAAGGAAGTGTGGTGTCTCTGTGCCGGACCAGAGGAGGGTGAAATGGTGGCCTGTGACAACGAGAACTGCCCAGTCCAGTGGTATCACTTCAGTTGTGTGGGGCTTGTGGACAGACCCTCCACTGACACGACATGGTTTTGCCCTTCTTGTGCTGAATAGTGTTTTTTTGTTTTTATGTTTTTGTGTTCTTTTGCTCTAATAACAGTATTATTATTTTATTATTATTATTACTACTTATGTTGTCCATGTTTACATGCTGGAAATATTTATACTTTGAATGCACACGTTCTTTTGCACTGTTTTTGTGTTCTTTTGCACTGTTAACAGTATTATTGTATTATTATTATTATTATTACTTATGTTGTCCATGTTTACATGCTGGAAATAATTATTCTTTGAATGCACACGTTCTTTTGCACTGTTTTTGTGTTCTTTTGCACTGTTAACAGTTTTATTGTATTATTATTATTATTATTACTTATGTTGTCCATGTTTACATGCTGGAAATATTTATACTTTGAATGCACATGTTCTTTTGCACTGTTTTTGTGTTCTTTTACAGTGTTAAAGGGATACTTCACTTTAAAATGAAAATTCTGTCATCATTTACTCACCCTCATGTTGTTTCAAACCTGTATGAATTTCTTTCTTCTGCTGCACAGAAAGATAGATATTTTGAAGAATGTCAGTAACCAAACAGTTAACTGGAGCCATTGACTTCCATAGTAGGAAAATAAATGTACTATGGAAGTCAATGGCTCCAGTTAACTGTTTGGTTACTGACATTCTTTCAAAATATCTATCTTTCTGTGCAGCAGAAGAAAGAAATTCATACAGGTTTGAAACAACTTCAGGGTGAGTAAATTATGACAGAATTTTCATTTTAAAGTGAAGTATCCCTTTAACTTTTCCAAAAGATTACCCCCCCCCCCCAAAAAAAATATATTCAGTTCTCAATAAATATTGTTAAGCCATATCAAGTTGTTTCAAGCATTTATTTCAAAGAACAACACTTTTGCACATGTTCGTTAAGGCACAGCAAACAGTGACAATCTTATCTAAAGGCATTAGGTTTTCACCCTCACATTTGACAAGCATGTGCACAGGTACAGTTGAGTGTAAGAATTTGAATTTGTTGCGCACAACACCAATCACCCTCTCAACGTGAATTCTGAGATGTGCTATGGCCCTAGTCTCCTCCACATCTTTCGCCTCCAGCTGTGCACGACCCCTTGTGAATGTAGGTATTTTCACTTCAGCACACATCATGCCCACACTTTCTCTTATATTAAAGCCCCTATCTGCCAGCACAATGTCACCTGGTAACAGTTTGTTCAGGAAACCACTTTGCTCAGTTATATGCTTGTCACTTGTGCGCCCACCCCACCCGTTCGATATGAAGGAAATGACACCCTGGGGCGTGATCACAATTAGGTATTTCATGGTGTATGCGTGTTTGTATTGAGAGAAAGTCTGTGCCCTTGCCAGTACATTTGAGGGTTTCTCGATGAACACCTCGAAGCAGTCCACAATGGCAGCTACATTCTTCCCAAATGACTCCACAAACTGGTGTGGCATACTGGTCAATAAGCATTCCCTGCTTGGCCAGTGCACCAATGGACACAGCTGTGCGTACATCACTCCAAGGGTATGGTGAAAGGCATCGGCGACTGTTGTCCTATGTACTCTAAACAGATGGCTGAGGTGCTGTATCGGAAGGTCTAGTCTGAGGCGCATTAAAGTCAATAGGACAAGCTGGAAGGGTGAGAGCTTCTTCATCCTACCTTGAGGCAGATTTGGAGTGAGGGTGAGTAGAAGTGTCTGGAACAATGCAAAGTTTGGAAGCCCCGTGTAATACTTCACTGTGTTATCATCACCACTCAGAAAGTTCTCATTCATCCGGTACTCATCAAGCTCCCGCTTCAGCTCTCTGTTTTCTTCCAAAAGATTGTTGATAACATCTCGTCTAGATGTGCAGAGTCCACATTCCATGTCCTGGGCTGGCGGTGGCGGCTGCTGCTGGTGGTCCTGGGCTGGAGGTGGCGACTGCTGGTGGTCCTGGGCTGGCGGTGGCGGCTGCTGGTGGTCCTGGGCTGGCGGTGGCGGCTGCTGGTGGTCCTGGGCTGGTGGTGGCGACTGCTGGTGGTCCTGGGCTGGTGGTGGCGGCTGCTGGTGGTCCTGGGCTGGTGGTGGCGGCTGCTGGTGGTCCTGGGCTGGTGGTGGCGGCTGCTGGTGGTCCTGGGCTGGCGGTGGCGGCTGCTGGTGGTCCTGGGCTGGCGGTGGCGGCTGCTGGTGGTCCTGGGCTGGCGGTGGCGACTGCTGGTGGTCCTGGGCTGGCGGTGGCGGCTGCTGGTGGTCCTGGGCTGGTGGTGGCGGCTGCTGGTGGTCCTGGGCTGGTGGTGGCGGCTGCTGGTGGTCCTGGGCTGCTGGTGGCGGCTGCTGGTGGTCCTGGGCTGGAGGTGGCGGCGGCTGCTGGTTGTCCTGGGCTGGTGGTGGCGGCTGCTGGTTGTCCTGGGCTGGTGGTGGCGGCGGCTGCTGGTGGTCCTGGGCTGGTGGTGGCGGCTGCTGGTGGTCCTGGGCTGGCGGTGGCGGCTGCTGGTGGTCCTGGGCTGGTGGTGGCTGCCGCTCCAGATGCTGGGTCCTGCGCTTTACTTGCCGCTGATATCTCGCTCCATCTGTTTCTTTAACATCATTGTGGCCTAACCGCAGGGATGGTGTCCAGTCAGGGTGGTTCTCCAACATCTCATATGATGGTTTACCTACAACAGAATAATTAGATTATGAAAAAATCTATGTAATCAATGCTTTACACTGGCAACAAGGTAGCATAATGTCATGAACAGAATCTCAACCACTTTTTAGTCATCTCATAATCTCATAATATGATGGTTTACCTACAACAGAATAATTAGATTATGAAAAAATCTATGTAATTAATTCTTTACACTGGCAACAAGGTAGCATAATGTCATGAACAGAACCACTTTTTAGTTAACATTAATGGTTGGCCATTGAGCATTTTCGAAGAGGCAACCGTTTGTTAGATAGTTAGCTAGGCAGCAACTTCAGATGCACTTCAGGGTTTGCAACAACATTAGGTAACCTACACTTCGTAGCTTTAAGAGATAACAACATAAAGACATTTTTTAGAGAACGTACCCGAGTGAAAATGCAGAGAACACACTCTCATTGACTGGGGGGTGAGATCGAAAGTAAGGTCCTTTCTTCTTATTGCAGCCAACCAAGCAATCCGGCGTCTCCTCGTCAGGTCAGAGACTTGCTCTCCCTGATGCTGTGTCCATTTCGGTAACCTAAAAAACTGTATTCCATTGTTCCTATGTTTTCCATGTGTATCGTGTGAGGTACTGGAGCAGTTTTTAATGCAGCAGTGACTTCCAGGCATTGTAAAAGAGTGCGGAATTGCGAGAACCTCCTCTGCTACCGAGTTAACAACACACGTAAACAATCATGTTTTGCCGCCGGAATCCTGCCAACATGGCGGAGAGGGTGAGGATCCCGCGAGATCCCGTGAGATCCCGTGAGATCCCGTTATATCGAGGGGAGGGGCTCTGTACCATGACGACAACTCCTCACTCTCAATACACTTTTTTTTTTTTTGCCATCAACCTGCCAGTTGTCCTGATCGGGAATAGTGGTTATGTTATTCTTACTTATCTATATCTAAGGCTTTCTTATTGATATGTATTTATTGTATTGTTATAGTGTATTTATTGTTTTCTCTTAACCATCAGCCTGCTAGGGACTGCAGATGAAAATTAGCCTGTATGGCTAAATCTGGCACATTTACATGTTGGACTTTGTACTTATGTTGATTAATGTGCGTAGTCCCTTTTAAATAAAGAAATAATAAAAAATAAAAAAAGCTAGCTAGATAGCTGTATTCTTTACGTTTGACTCGTGTGCAATCATTTTCTTCCAGATACGATAATTTTGAGCTTCTAGTACGATACTTGGACATTTCCAATCTGGCAACACTGACACACACACACACACACACACACACACACACACACACACACACACACACACACACACACAGGACAGGAGAGCACATGGCAGACAAACACACAAGTGCACGGAGCAATGGATGTCAGGACCCCGACATCGAAACTGAACAAGACACATAAGAGACCAACGCTCACACACACACTCACACTCACACTCTCACACACACACACACACACACACACACACACACACACACACACACACACACACACACACAGTGTCCCATATAAACATTCACCATTTAGCAAGAACTATATCTCTGCATTAGAACATCGTATAGAGATGGGCGTTGGCTCTTTTGACTCATGTTAGCAAACAGGACTTCCAACATGCTACACATGCTAGCAGCGAACAGCTACATGCTAATAATGACTAAGTGTTAAAACATGTTAATAACATGATAAGAAGTCCATAGTAACCATCTGTGACAACTACAAACCACCTAGCATCACCTTAGCAACCACTCAGAACACCCTAGCAACCGAGTGCTGAGTTTTGCCACTGCAAGTACCACTCACATTTTCTTCAGGAAATGTACATTCTAGTTGGATAATATGAGTGTATTGAAATATTTGACATCCTACCACCAATGATAACCTGCTAGATTATGAGTTTTGTGAGGGAGGGCCTTTGAGCTCGTTGATGAAAGCAGACGGTTTATGATTACTAGGCTACTAGTGATTTTTAAGTTGAAATTGTGTATAATGCATAACAGTGACTGTGAAATGTTTGTATGTTAGGTATGGGAGTGACGTGTTGAGTTTTGATATTTGGACTCATTTGATTGCTGGTTTTGTGGTAAACCGTGTCCAGCAGTTTCAGGCCATCTTCCATTCAGGTTTTAACTGGCCACCAACAGAAGGCAACATACCAGTAGAGATCCACAGGGAGCATTAGAGTTACCATTAAAACCAATGCAATTCCCACTATAGCCATTAAAACCATTACAAACTCTATGAGGGTTTCTATTGTTTTTCAGCAGCTGTGCGTAGTTTAATATGCAATTGGTTAATACAGTCAGTATGTCATTATTGCAAAACAAACTCACACAAGGGGATTAGAACCAAAGCAATAAATATGTGGACATGAAATACTGATTTGAGTTTAAAGTACCCTATTCTAATCTGTATGTCATTTTAAAGCCTTTGCTAAGAAAGAAAAAAACATTGTAGCAACAAGGCAAGGGGCCCTTTACACAGACTGTGATGACGCATTTAGTGAAGCTTTTCATATGTTCAAAGAATTAAAATACATTTATAATGCTAAACTTTTTATTATATTACCCTGGCAGTCCAAAAAAAGAAAAAAAAAAAAGAAAGAGCAACCGCTGCTGAGAGGAAGTGACAGCAAGTTTCACATCTCTCTCTCTTCTGACTGCTGTAATTAGGGATGCAGTGATGAACGTAAACAAAGAAACACATGTACATTATATTGGCTCTGTGCGTTCAGCCTTAAAGTGACAGCAGCCTAATAAACATAAGCAGAGTTTTCTGCTGTCAATCAAGCTACAAAAGACTAAGTAATCACTCACTGCTATTGACTGAATAACATTTGTAACTTTATAGCAGTTTTTACTGTAGTATCAAAATTGGGATATTTCACTGATATCTATTTGAACCACTGACCAAATCCTCAGTCCTGCTGGCGCTGCTTTAAATATGTGCTGTGCTATTAAATAAAAGATCAAATATGATACAATGAACAGTGAAAGTAACATAAGCTCATACAATACATTTTAGCTGGCTTAATTTAAGTATGAAAATAACTGAAGGAAATATATACTTGCTAAACAAATTAAGCAAACAAATATGATTCTTTTGGTTTCTCTCTCCAATATATATTTAAAAATTACAAATGCAGTGAAAATACAGGTATCTGTATCGTCAAGTACCAAAAATGAATTTATGGGTACTAGTGCAAAATACCCGTGCAAAATCAGTTCTTGTGTGTGTTTTTAGTAATTGTTGGTTTGGTGTGATTGAATGCTCATTGTTACAATTACACAGCAAAAGTTCAGTGACATTTTTATTTGTGCATGGTAGAAAGCACACAGTGAACTCCGAGAAAACGCTATTTTTGAGCAAACAGTTTGTGAATAGGCAACTACAAATGATGCACATGAAAGAGACTGTGAACGCATTGAATAGGATATGTTTAGTTTGTGAATAGCATAGGCTACTATTACACAGTAGCGATTAACGTTAAGCGCACCAGAATGAAATATAATATTCAGAAGTAAACAGCACAGCTGACATATAGATTCAGTTAACATCCACAAATGAATAAGCACGTCGCGATTCAGGGAGCAGTGCAAAGTGCCCGTGCAAAATCAGTTTTTGTGAGCTGATCGCCGTCAAAAAAGTTCAGGAGATATTTCTTAGCGACGGCTGATTTCAACAGTTTCAATATGATAGCATTTTGAAGAAAAAAGTGTCATAAATTTATTGCATTTTTGGGGAAAAATAATCAGTTTTTATAATAAATCTTTGAAAATCCAAATCTGGATTTGAATTTTTTATGATATTATAACCTAAAGATGCTATGTGAAAGTTTGAAACAGAAAATAGTGGTTTTCATCTTGCCACTTTCTTGGTAAAGAAAACACATTTTTACTCAAATTAAAGCTGCCGTCGGCAACATTTTTTTGGTCATATTCAGTGAAATCGACACTATAATCCGACAGAACAACATAAATAAGGAGGTTTTAGAAAAAAACCTGAGCTTCTAAATCCACCTGGAGCGTGTTATTTGTTTTGCAAAAATCCACCGCTCCCGTCCCATCGGGTCCAATCAGCGCAGGGAGGTGTGAGATCTGACTGTCAATCACTGTTCGTGCACACGCCACAGATCCCCCCTCCCTCGCGCAGGCGCGCACATTACAATATCACATGCACACGACATGCCTAAAGTTCGCCTGAAGATTGTACGAAGCGTGATGGCGGAGAGAAAATCTACTAACAAGCTTCCAATTCCTCGGTTATTGCTATCTATGGATAGATTAGCCAGGGCAGCCTACCTCCGAGTCCATGGTGTTGATCGATGCTGAAGAGACGCGCGCGTTCACAGAAAATCAGGTACACACGCACTGACGATGGGCGGGTGCTCGTTGGTAGTGGGGGAGGGGCATGAGAGTTGTAAACATTAAAAATTTTGGCTAAATCCACTCAATCTGCCAGACTTGCCGACTGCAGCTTTAATCAAAATGGATTTATCACGTTTTGGAACCAAACTATAATATTCAGAAGTAAACTGTAGCTGACAGATTGTCAGAATGTTTATTTTTAAACCACAACCTTCTCGGGGCTTCTTTGACCGATACAACTCTCTGTTTATTTTTAAACCACAACCTTTTAAAAATGATATATTTAACGATATCTTTTGCATTTCTCATCCAAACAACGTCAAACTTGGCACTGCACTTACTCGTGCCCGTGGCAAGACACCTGTCGAATTTGAAATCCATCGGACCAACGGTTCGAGAGATATGTGGTTAACACACACACACACACACAGACAGACAGACAGACAGACGTTTCTGTAATTTATAGATAGATTGGACTGGCTCTGGAGAAAGTGGCATGTGTCGACGTGTTCACACTGGGCTCGATTGCCCCCCCGCTGGCTTGTGTTCACATTATTATCTGGATCCGGACTGTGGAGCGTTTGCGTCGTCGGAGCAGAAACTTTTTATTCTGATTCTGATTCTGA
Source organism: Rutilus rutilus (assembly GCF_951802725.1). Lineage (NCBI taxonomy): Eukaryota > Metazoa > Chordata > Actinopteri > Cypriniformes > Leuciscidae > Rutilus > Rutilus rutilus. The sequence continues at coordinate 695,196 of NC_140230.1, read as the reverse complement.
ACCTTCACCCAACTTCTGTACGTCCAGCTGGTGCAAACGCTGTTTTCTGTACTTTTCTCAACATTAAGAGTTGCAGCTTTGTCACATTAAGCACAAATGTGCTGAGATGTTTTATTAACAGTGCTCATGTACCTGAAACAGACAAATGTGCCAGCAAAATGCTCAGTTATTTATTTAGAGTTCACAAGCAATCAATCTCTCAAAAGGACACCTGTAAACGGAAGTATATTCAGAGGTTCACTTAAACACCTCCTATACCAAAGAAAATATCAAAGTCATAAATATACATTTTCCACAGTTTTATTTCCTGGCCTTTACTGACGCTGTCTTGAGTTTCTTAAGATGACAGTCCTGAATCAGAATGGGTGTTTCACCACTACAATCAAACATACGTAAAGGAAAACAGAAGGTGGTTAACAAGGCTTTCATTAGTAATCTAAACATCTGCACACATTGAACTGAATTAGCCTTTAGTAGAAGGATATATTGCATTTGTACACACAAAATAAGAGTGGATTTCATAGCTATGTGCCTGTTGCATATAGAATCAAAAAAGAAAAATCCCAAAAAGCGTTGTGATGGGAAGAGACCCTGAGTGACTGTCTTCAGCTGGAGAGAAACTTCACTCCTGACTCACTTCGGAGTAAACAACGGTCTCCTTGACGGTCAATGTGGAGTTGTCCAGCTGAGTGACTGTCTTCAGCTGGAGAGAAACTTCACTCCTGACTCACTTCAGAGTAAACGACGGTCTCCTTGACGGTCAATGTGGAGTTGTCCAGCTGAGTGACTGTCTTCAGCTGGAGAGACACTTCACTCCTGACTCACTTCAGAGTAAACAACGGTCTCCTTGACGGTCAGAGTGGAGTCGTCCAGCTGAGTGACTGTCTTTCAGCTGGAGAGACACTTCACTCCTGACTCACTTCGGAGTAAACTACGGTCTCCTCTCCGGACGGCTCCTCCACATGCAGCGTGGAGTCGTCCAGCTGAGTGACGATGTAGTGCGTGCCCTCGTCGTTGACGATCACCTGCGTGAGCCCCTCCTTCATCATCAGCTGACTGGCTGCAAACTGCAGCACCTCCTGCATCTGCTCAGACGTGTGCTGATTGGCCGAGCTCATCACCTGATCCGGTTGCTCCTCGTACACCTGAGCCGGAGGCGTCTGAGCGTCGCTCTTCTGATCGGAGGTGATCTCTGTAGCGCCGCCCTGCTGGCCCATCTCCGTCACAGCGCAGAGCAGCGCGTCCAGAGCCGAGGAGGACTCACACACCCCGCGCTCCACCTCCTCCTGCTCTCGAGCCTCTCCGGACGACTCCACCAGCACGTATCGAGTCTGGTCCCGGGAGGCGATCAGCTGCCCGTCCTCAGTGAGGTGCAGCACCTCCGCCAGCTGGCTGGACATGGCCAGGGTCTGTAGCGTGGCGGCGGCCGACTCCTCCAGGGCCTGATCGATGGCCACCTCTCCCCCGCCGTAGCCCTGGATGATGATAACCTGCTGGAGCGCCTCGGACCCCAGCTCAGGCTCATCCGGGGCGAACGCCGCCTCCGCCTGCACGAACGACGCACCCTGACCCTTCAGACGGCACTCGAACGACTTCGACACGATTCCTGACACAGACACAGGAGAGAGCAGAAACACACACAATAAGTGGACCGTTTCATGAGCTCAACACGAGCGCAACACGGACCTAATGCTACGTCTACATTAATCCGGATACATTTGAAAACGGCGATTTCGTTAAAAAACGCTCTCCATCCACACTAGCGTTTTCAGGCGTTTTCCGGCGTTTCAGTGTGGATGAGAAACTTTTGGATAATGCCTGAAAACGCTAAATTCACCTTTACTGCGCATGCGTAAAACCTCACAAAAACTCTACTGTACACTACATCTACTGTACTCTACCTCTACTGTACACTACTGTACTCTACCTCTACGTACTCTACCTCTACTGTACACTACATCTACTGTACTCTACCTCTACATACTCTACCTCTACAGTACACTACTGTGCACTACATCTACTGTACTCTACTGCACACTACATCGTCTGTACTCTACCTCCACTGTACTCTACGGTACACTACTGTACTCTACCTCTACTGTACATGACTGTACTCTACCTCTACTGAACTCTACCTCTACTGTACTCTACTGTACACTACCTCTACTGTACTCTACTGTACACTAATGTACTCTACCTCTACTGTACACTACTGTGCTCTACATCTACTGTACACTACTGTGCTCTACCTCCACTGTAGTCTACTGTACTCTACCTCTACTGTACACTACTGTACTCTACCTCCACTGTACACTGCATCTACTGTACACTATTGTACTCTACCTCTACTGTACTCTACCTCCACTGTACACTGCATCTACTGTACACTATTGTACTCTACCTCTACTGTACTCTACTTCTACTTTACTCCACCTCTACTGTACACTGCATCTACTGTACTCTACCTCTACTGTACACTACTGTACTCTCTCTACTGTACTCCACCTCTACTGTACACTACTGTACTCTACCTCTACTGTACTCTACCTCTACTGTACACTGCATCTGCTGTACTCTACCTCGACTGTACTCTACCTCTGCTGTACACTGCATCTACTGTACTCTACCTATACTGTACTCTACCTCTCTCTACCTCTACTGTACACTGCATCTACTGTACTCAACCTCTACTGTACACTATACTCTACCTCTACTGTACTCTACCTCTACTGTACACTGCATCTACTGTACACTATTGTACTCTACCTCTACTGTACACTACATCTACTGTACTCTACCTCTACTGTACCTCTACAGTACTCTACCTCTACTGTACACTACATCTACGGTACACTACTATACTCTACATCTACTGTACTGTACCTCTACTGCACACTACTATACTCTACCTCTACTGTACTCTACCTCCATCTCCACTGTACTCTACCTCCACTGTACTCTACCTCCCTCCACCTCCACTGTACTCTACCTCCACTGTACTCTACCTCTACTGTACCTCTAGTGTAGTCTACCTCTACTGTACTCTACCTCCACTGTACTCTACCTCCCTCCACCTCCACTGTACTCTACCTCCACCTCCACTGTACTCTACTGTACTCTACCTCCACTGTACTGTATTCTACCTCCACTGTACTCTACCTCCACTGTACTGTACTACTGTACTCTACCTCCACTGTACTGTACTCTACCTCCACTGTACTGTATTCTACCTCCACTGTACTCTACCTCCACCTCCACTGTACTCTACCTCCACCTCCACTGTACTCTACCTCCACCTCCACTGTACTCAGGGCTCGACATTAAGCCTTTTCATGTGCTTGTCCTTTGGACAAGTAAATCTGTCATTCACTTGTCCGAGTAAAAAAGGTTTTTTTTGAGTGTGTGTGTGTGTGTGTGTGTGTGTGTGTGTGCTGTAAATATAATTTATTCTGAAGAAATATTCTCATCTGTGTTCAATCAGCTCTGATATATTTAAATCTGCATATTGTCATATCTGCACCTTTAAAGAGCATTTCCCCCCCTAATCTTATTAAATGTATGCTTCATCTTTCATTTTAAATTTTAAAATTTGATCAATAAATTAAATTAGAATAGCGTAATAGGATAATATAGGGCTGTTGTTACCATAGGTAGGGCTGATCAAATTAAATCATTTACACTGAAAATTTACAACTGCATTAAATAATGTTATGAGATTGTTTTAAATATTTTTTAATATACAAATATGAAACGTTGGAAAGAATGATACTTTTAAACATGAAAGTAAACCGCCAGTAGGAGGCGGCAGGCGACCGTCTTAATGAGCGAGTCATTGAGTCATTCATTCAAATGATTCGTTCAAACAACTGATTCATTCAAGAATGAGACAGATGTTTATGAATGGGACATTGAATCTTTGACTCAGCCAATTCGTTCAAAAAGCTGAATCATTCAGTAATGAAAACACAGTTGAGTGTTGCTGTGAGATGCGTTACGGTTTTGCTGTGATCTTTGTTTGGAACTATTTTTGCGGCTGAAACAGAACAAAAACAGTCAATATTGTGTCTAAAATGTAAGTGACTTAATTTGAACTGTTTATTGAACTGTTGTATGAAAGCAATGTCACATTTTCAGTCGTGATGGTATTCAGGAAAACGGCACTCGTCGTGTGAGGTTGCTAAACTGTATCATATGTTAAAAATATTAACATGCTCTATGCTCTATAACAGTACTCTACCTCCACTGCACTCTACCTCCACCTCCACTGTACTCTACCTCCACTGCACTCTACCTCCACTGCACTCTACCTCCACCTCCACTGTACTCTACCTCCACTGCACTCTACCTCCACTGCACTCTACCTCCACCTCCACTGCACTCTACCTCCACCTCCACTGTACTCTACCTCTACCTCCACTGTACTCTACCTCCACCTCCACTGTACTCTACCTCCACCTCCACTGTACTCTACCTCCACTGCACTCTACCTCTACCTCCACTGTACTCTACCTCCACCTCCACTGTACTCTACCTCCACCTCCACTGTACTCTACCTCCACTGTACTCTACCTCCACCTCCACTGTACTCTACCTCCACTGTACTCTACCTCTACCTCCACTGTACTCTACCTCCACTGCACTCTACCTCTACCTCAACTGTACTCTACCTCCACTGCACTCTACCTCTACCTCCACCTCCACTGTACTCTACCTCCACCTCCACTGTACTCTACCTCCACCTCCACTGTACTCTACCTCCACCTCCACTGTACTCTACCTCCACTGCACTCTACCTCTACCTCTACCTCCACTGTACTCTACCTCCACCTCCACTGTACTCTACCTCCACCTCCACTGTACTCTACCTACACCTCCACTGTACTCTACCTCTACCTCCACTGTACTCTACCTCCACCTCCACTGTACTCTACCTCCACCTCCACTGTACTCTACCTCCACCTCCACTGTACTCTACCTCTACCTCCACTGTACTCTACCTCCACCTCCACTGTACTCTACCTCCACCTCCACTGCACTCTACCTCCACCTCCACTGTACTCTACCTCCACCTCCACTGTACTCTACCTCCACCTCCACTGTACTCTACCTCCACTGCACTCTACCTCTACCTCTACCTCCACTGTACTCTACCTCCACCTCCACTGTACTCTACCTCCACTGCACTCTACCTCTACTGTACTCTACCTCCGCCTCCACTGTACTCTACCTCCACCTCCACTGTACTCTACCTCCACTGCACTCTACCTCTACCTCCACTGTACTCTACCTCCACTGCACTCTACCTCTACCTCCACCTCCACTGTACTCTACCTCCACCTCCACTGTACTCTACCTCCACTGCACTCTACCTCCACCTCCACTGTACTCTACCTCCACTGCACTCTACCTCCACCTCCACTGTACTCTACCTCCACTGCACTCTACCTCTACCTCCACTGTACTCTACCTCCACCTCCACTGTACTCTACCTCTACCTCCACCTCCACTGCACTCTACCTCTACCTCCACCTCCACTGTACTCTACCTCCACCTCCACTGTACTCTACCTCTACCTCCACCTCCACTGTACTCTACCTCTACCTCCACCTCCACTGCACTCTACCTCTACCTCCACCTCCACTGCACTCTACCTCCACCTCCACTGTACTCTACCTCCACTGCACTCTACCTCCACTGTACTCTACCTCCACCTCCACTGTACTCTACCTCCACCTCACTCTACCTCCACCTCCACTATACTCTACCTCCACCTCCACTGTACTCTACCTCCACCTCCACTGTACTCTACCTCCACTGCACTCTACCTCCACCTCCACCTCCACTGTACTCTACCTCCACTGCACTCTACCTCCACTGCACTCTACCTCTACCTCCACTGTACTCTACCTCTACCTCCACTGTACTCTACCTCCACTGTACTCTACCTCCACCTCCACTGCACTCTACCTCCACCTCCACTGTACTCTACCTCCACTGTACTCTACCTCCACCTCCACTGTACTCTACCTCCACTGCACTCTACCTCCACTGTACACTACTGTACACTACACATTGTACACTACTGTACTCTACCTCTACTGTACACTACTGTACTCTACTGTACACTGATGTACTTTACCTCTACTCTACCTCTTCTGTACTGTACATCTACTGTACACTGAATCTACTATACCTCTACTGTACACTACTGTGCTCTACCTCTACTGTACTCTACTGTATACTACATATATTGTACACTACTGTACTCTACCTCTACTGTACACTGATGTACTTTACCTCTACTCTACCTCTTCTGTACTGTACATCTACTGTACACTGAATCTACTATACCTCTACTCTACTCTACCTCTACTGTACTCTACTCTACTGTACACTACATATATTGTACACTACTGTACTCTACATCTACTGTACACTGATGTACTTTACCTCTACTCTACCTCTTCTGTACTGTACATCTACTGTACACTGAATCTACTATACCTCTACTCTACTGTACACTACTGTACTCTACCGGATGTACAGGAGTAAATATGCATTTCCTTCAGTCTGAGGCTTATTCATTTCACTTTTGGTGTAAACGGGCCTTATAACATTTGCCAAAAATATACCTTTTTTTTTATTGTTATTAAAAACAAAGAAGCAAGCCCAACCCAGGTGAGAAAAAGTAACACAAAAGTAATGTAATGCATTACTTTTCAAAGAAAGTAACTAAGTAACACAATTAGTTTTTTTGGGGGGAGTAACACAATATTGTAATGCATTACTTTTAAAAGCAACTTTCCCCAACACCGATAAAAAACAAACCTTAAACAGGACGTGGTGTCACAAGATATGACCCTAAACTGGACTGAAAGCAGATCTTCATTAGTGTTTGACTCCTTTACACACGAGTTCTCAGCGGCATCATATGAACACACATGAAGCGAGCGCGGTTATCCTGCACACGGCATTGCTCTGAACGTTTGGTAAGTTCAGTCGGAAAATATACGTCATAAAAGTTGTTTTATGTTTTGTATCTTTAGGTTCAGTGTTAAAAAATTTGCGGTAACATTTAACGGTAGCCATTGACTTCCATAGTAGGGCAAGTCTGGGCAAAAACTCATTTATAATAATATTTGAAATAAGAGGTGCAGATGTCAGTTTGGTTGAGCACTGCTGCATGTTTATATCAGTGCAGGTTATGAACAGCCACTGATGAAGTGTTAGCAGAGAATGAGGCAGACGAGCACCTGCATGCAGGTAAGCCAGGTCTGGGTTCTCCAGGTCCGGGTGCGTCTCCTTCAGGTGGTTCCTGAAGTCCATGGGGCCGTTGGTGGCGTAGCTGCACTTGGGACAGTTGTACATCTTCACTCCCTCATGCTTGCCTGTGTGCAAGATGTGCTTACGGATGTTCTCTGCGCAGTTCGATCTGACAATACAAACAACAACATGTTTACATTCACTAAACGCTGAACAGATGTCGTGTTTCCTTTCATATGGAGCAAAACATCAAGACTGCTATGGCTTATTGCATTGGTGGTGCTTTTTAAAGGGACAATTAACCCAAAAAAATACCATTCTGTCATCATTTACTCAATTCAAACCTGTATGCATATATTTTTTCTATAAAAGTCTGAAATAAATATGATTTCTTGAATGTTTCTGAGTCTCTTCTGCTCACGAAGGCTCATGTATTTGATCTCAGCTCCAGTACAAACAATGAAACATGAATGAGAGTGAGACAGGTGTGTATGCTGAGTGTGAGACAGGTGAAAATGATGAGAGTGAGACAAGTGTGCATGATGAGAGTGAGACAGGTAAAATGATGAGAGTGAGACAAGTGTGCATAATGAGAGTGAGACAAGTGTGCATGATGAGAGTGAGACAAGTGTGCATGATGCTGAGAGTGAGACAGGTGTGCATGCTGAGAGAGTGAGACGGGTGTATGCTGAGAATGAGACAGGTGAAAATGATGAGAGTGAAACAAGTATGCATGAGTGTGTGAGACAGGTGTGCATGATGAGAGTGAGACAGGTGTGCATGATGAGAGTGAGACAGGTGTGCATGCTGAGAGAGTGAGACAGGTGTGGATGCTGAGAGTGAGACAGGTGTGCATGCTGAGAGAGTGAGACAGGTGTGCATGCTGAGAGTGAGACAGGTGTGCATGCTGAGAGAGTGAGACAGGTGTGGATGCTGAGAGTGAGACAGGTGTGCATGCTGAGAGTGAGACAGGTGTGAATAATGAGAGTGGTGTGCATGATGAGAGTGAGACAGGTGCGCATGATGAGAGTGAGACAGGTGTGCATGCTGAGAGACTGAGACAGGTGTGTATGTTGAGAGTGAGACAGGTGTGCATGCTGAGAGTGAGACAGGTGTGCATGCTGAGAGAGTGAGACAGGTGTGCATGCTTAGAGTGAGACAGGTGTGCATGCTGAGAGAGTGAGACAGGTGTGGATGTTGAGAGAGTGAGACAGGTGTGGACGCTGAGAGTGAGACAGGTGTGCATGCTGAGAGAGTGAGACAGGTGTGGATGCTGAGAGAGTGAGACAGGTGTGGATGTTGAGAGTGAGACGTGTGAATGCTGAGAGTGAGACAGGTGTGGATGATAAGAGTGAGACAAGTGTGCATGCTGAGAGAGTGAGACAGGTGTGCATGCTTAGAGTGAGACAGGTGTGCATGCTGAGAGAGTGAGACAGGTGTGGATGTTGAGAGAGTGAGACAGGTGTGGACGCTGAGAGTGAGACAGGTGTGCATGCTGAGAGAGTGAGACAGGTGTGGATGCTGAGAGAGTGAGACAGGTGTGGATGTTGAGAGTGAGACGTGTGAATGCTGAGAGTGAGACAGGTGTGGATGATAAGAGTGAGACAAGTGTGCATGCTGAGAGAGTGAGACAGGTGTGCATGCTTAGAGTGAGACAGGTGTGCATGCTGAGAGAGTGAGACAGGTGTGCATGCTGAGAGAGTGAGACAGGTGTGGATGCTGAGAGAGTGAGACAGGTGTGGATGCTGAGAGTGAGACAGGTGTGCGTGCTGAAAGTGAGACAGGTGTGCATGCTGAGAGACTGAGACAGGTGTGTATGTTGAGAGTGAGACAGGTGTGCATGATGAGAGTGAGGCAGGTGTGCATGATGAGAGAGTGAGACAGGTGTGCATGCTGAGAAAGTGAGACAGGTGTGGATGCTGAGAGTGAGACGGTTGTGCATGCTGAGAGAGTGAGACAGGTGTGCATGCTGAGAGAGTGAGACAGGTGTGGATGCTGAGAGTGAGACAGGTGTGCATGCTGAGAGAGTGAGACAGGTGTGGATGCTGAGAGTGAGACAGGTGTGCATGCTGAGAGTGAGACAGGTGTGGATGCTGAGAGTGAGACAGGTGTGCATGCTGAGAGAGTGAGACAGGTGTGCATGATGAGAGTGAGACAGGTGTGTATGCTGAGAGAGACAGGTGTGCATGATGAGAGAGTGAGACAGGTGTGGATGCTGAGAGTGAGACAGGTGTGCATGCTGAGAGTGAGACAGGTGTGGATGCTGAGAGTGAGACAGGTGTGCATGCTGAGAGAGTGAGACAGGTGTGCATGATGAGAGTGAGACAGGTGTGTATGCTGAGAGAGACAGGTGTGCATGATGAGTGTGAGACAGGTGAGACAGGTGTGCATGCTGAGTGTGTGAGACAGGTGTGCATGATGCTGAGAGTGAGACAGGTGTGCATGCTGAGAGTGAGACAGGTGTACCTGTAGTCGCACCAGGGGCAGCGGTAGGGCTTCTCGCCTGTGTGCACACGCTTGTGCCGCGTCAGGTGAGACTGTGTGGTGGAGGCGAAGCTGCAAAGCTGACACTTGAAGGGCCGCTCACCTGCAGCAAACACAGCACTGATGATTCTACTGCTCTCGGTCCACAACACCTACATACCTTCAACTATGATAAATACTCAGACTTTCTCAAGCCAACATTTAAAGGTGCAGTGTGTACATTTGAGAGTAATGTGTACCTGTGTGCTGGAGAGAGTAATGTGTACCTGTGTGCTGGAGAGAGTAATGTGTACCTGTGTGTGTGTATCTGTGTGTGTGTGTGTGTGTGTGTGTGATGTGTACCTGTGTGCTGGCGCCGGTGTTTGGTCAGAGCATGACGGGTTCCTCCAGCAAACCCACAGAGATCACAGAGGAAAGACTTCTCTCCTGAAACACAGAGGAGCAGAGAC